>NC_143581.1:56966277-57269134 GCF_048544385.1 Mastigoproctus giganteus | reverse complement strand
TTTGGGAGTTTTTGGGCCAATGTGATGTCAGAAAAGTAAACTGCTGCGCCCACATGAGAATCAGTTTTGGATCCATCTGTATATAGAAAGCAATGATCTGAAAATTGTGCCTTATAAGCAGCATGCAGTTGTTGATGGTTCATATGAGAAAGGATTTGTTTGCTCGAAATGTGGAAGGAGGAGTCACATAAAGGTTGTCTGATTATCCGTGGTGGAGTAGACTGCTTCGTCAGAGGATTTGTTATCCAGGTTAAGCTCTCTACTGAGAAGAAGGTTTTTAATCTCACATTCGCAGGTTTATTGATTCTTTGTTGTTGCTGATAATGTTGTTCCCATTCAGAAGCAAAGAGAGTTTTCTGTAGAGGGTGGTCTGGTAAGGATTTTATTTTAGCTGCATAAGAGAGTAATTGATTTTGTCTTCTGATTTGCAGAGGAGGTTCTTGAGCTTCGGCGTACAGGCTCTGCACAGGTGAGGTGTGGAAAACTCCAAGGGCTAAACATAGTGCGCAGTGATGTACCGGGTCGAGCCATCTCAGGGCACTAGGTCTTGCCGAGTCATAGACTGGGGCACCATAGTCTAGCTTAGACCGAATGAGAAGGCGATATAAACGTAGTAGGATTGTCCTGTCTGCTCCCCAGGATATAGCGGATAGGACCTTCAAGATGTTCATTTTCTTCAAACAGTGGACTCTTATATGACTGATGTGCTCTAGGAAAGTCAGTTTTTTGTCAAAAACTAATCCTAAGAAACGGACACTATTTTTAATTGGGATGATCTGTTCATTCGGCCTGAGTTCTGGGTCAGGATGGAGATTCCTTTTTCTGCAGAAATGTATACATGCAGTCTTTTGTACCGATATTCTATATCCATTTCTTTCTGTCCATTTTATGACCCTGTTAATGGCTACTTGCAATTGCCGTTCTATTGTCCTCATATGCTGCGCTTGATAAGAAATGCTGAAATCATCAGCATAATCTGTTGTAAAGATATTGTTTGGGATTTGTTCTATTATTCTGCTGAAGTGGACTGCAAAAAGTGTGGCACTAAGTACAGATCCTTGAGGGACCCCTTCTTCTTGATAAAATATATTGGAAAGTGTATTGTTCATTCGAACTTGGAAGGTCCGATTCTTAAGGAAACTGTATATGTAGAGGGGTAGATGTCCTCTAAGGCCAAGTTGATGTAACCTTTTAAGTATACCATATTGCCACGTGGTATCATATGCCTTTTGGATATCAAAATTAACCATGACTTGGTGTTGTTTCCTGAGAAAAGCATTTCTTACTTGATTTTCCAGTTGTATAAGTACATCCGAGGTACAGCGATTTTTTTCTAAAGCCAAATTGTTCTGGGTTGAGATCATTATTTTCTAGATACCATGTTAGTCTATTGTTGACCATTTTCTCTAAGATCTTGCCTAAGCAGCTAGTCAAAGCTATGGGACGGTAGTTCTGTGGGTCTGAGAGATCTTTTCCCTGTTTTGGGAAAGCTAGTATTATTGTGTGGTGCCATTTGTTTGGGAAAGAATTTTCAAGGTATATTTTGTTGTATAGATCTAACAGGGCTAATTGGGACTGTTCATCTAATTGTTGTATCATTGCATAATGGATTTCATCAGGACCGACTGCGCTGTGTTTCAACTGTAGCAGAGTTTGTTTTAGTTCTGCTGCCGTGAGTGGCAAGTTGTATTGTTCACACTGATTGGTAGAAAAGTTTAATTTTATTTTTTCGGCCTCCTTCTTGTACGTTTTGAAAGTTGTGGGGTATGCACAATTAGCAGATGTATTCGAAAAATTTTCAGCAAGCACGTTGACTATATCTAAGGTGATTGTAACCAACTGTCCCTTCCAATTTAGCAATGGAGAGTGGTTTAATTGAGAATTGTTGGTCATCCTTCTGATCTTTTTTCCAGATAAGTGTAGCTGGTGTGGAAATAGTTATAGTGGATGCAAATTTCATCCAAGCAGCTTTTTTGCTTATTTTTTGCACTTTCCTGACCTTGGCTCTGGCTCTCTTGAATTGTATCAGATTGTCTGTTGTTGGATTTTTGCGAAAAAGGTTCCAGGCTCTATTTCTCTCTTTTTTAGCTTCCTGGCACTCTTTGTTCCACCATGGTTTTGGATATATTCTGATGTTGGAAGATGTTTTAGGTAATGTCTTTTCCGCAGCTTGAAGCATACTATCAGTAACATAGGCTACTGATGTTTGTACTGATTCTCTTTTAATAATGTTGCAGTCTAGCTTGGCTAGTATCCTGAATGTTTCCCAATCTGCATCATATATTTTCCATCTGGGGTGCCTACTGGCTTGGCATGGCGTTTTTTCCATGATTTTCAAAATAATGGGGTAGTGGTCACTGCTCAATGGAGTCTCGTGCACGCTCCATTTAGTCATAGGGAACAGATTGATAAGTCTATTGCAGAACTGCATTTTGATGGAAGGTGGAAATATGTGTGTGTGCCGTCATTTAAAATCATTAGGTTGTTCTTGACAATTAATTTTTCTATTTGCTTACCCTTCTGGTCTATTTTGTGATCGCCCCATAGTGGGTGATGTCCATTTGGGTCACCTAAGATGCAGAATGGAGGTGGTAGTTGAGTGATCAGCTCTTCGAAATCCTTAAATCGGAATTCTTGATTAGGGGGTAGATATATTGAGGCTATGGTAATATTAAAGCCTATTGCTAGACGGGCTGCAACTGCTTCTAATGGTGTGTTCAATGGTATTGTTTGGGAAGGGCCATGTCTGTTAACTAGTATTGCAACTCCTCCTCTCGCTGTTCCATTCGTTATGCGATCCTTCCTATATGTGATACAATTTTTGATTATACTATTGTCCTGTGGTTTTAAATAGGTTTCTTGTAGGCAGATACTTAGTGGGTGGTACTGGGTGATGAGATCTATAACATCATTAGTGTTTGAGCGAAAACCTCGACAGTTCCATTGGATAATCGTATCTGTCATTTGGGGTTAGATGTTCCCTCGGATTGCTTCCTTGGGGCTGATTTATTTTTGTCTACCTTGGTTTTGTCTTTTTTTTTGAAAAATAGGGTCTACCCGTATCCATTTCTTCTTCAGTAAAGATTTCGAGAACTGGTTCCTCTCCTTGGTTTCTTGCATCCGTGTCCATTTGTTCTGCAATCTTTTTTCCTGTACCACCTATCTTTTCTTTGTTTGCTTTTCTTCTTACATTTTGTGAATTATCTGGTGGGAAAGATAAAGGAGTATTGATAATCTTTTCTTGTTTTTGTGATGGAGATGGTTTGTAAAACTCACGAACCCATTCTGAGATGGATTCTCCTGGAGGGATTGTAACATCCGTTTGTGTGCCACAACATTTTGAATTGGGTAGTTTAATTTCCGGAGCCTTTTTGATTGTGGTAATCTGCGCATAAGAAGGTTTGTTTGCTATATTTATTGTAATTACCTTTTTATCTTCCTGATATGAAACTCCATTTTCTGCTTTGAATTTTTGTATCATTTTTTCCTTCTTCCAAATTTCACACTCCCTTGAATATGCAGTATGATCTCCTTTACAATTTACACATTTATGGTTTCCAGCTGTGCAAGTAGAAGTGGCATGTTCTTGCGAACCACAGTTTCCACATGTTAATTTTCCTCTACATACTGTCTGTGAGTGACCAAACTTCTGACAGTTGAAACAACGGAGAGGATTCGGGATGTACGGTCTTATATTGCAGTGTAGATATCCAGCTTTTACTGATCTGGGTGATTTAGGAGTGTTGAAAGTGAGTATCAGATTCCTGGTGGGGGTAATTATCCCTTCTTTTTTAATTGTAATTCTTTTAACACTGATGACTCCTTGTTCCTGAAGTTCCATTTGAATTTCCTCTTCGGGCACATTTAGAAGGTCCCATTCCGTAATGACACCTTTTGAAGTATTTAATGTATTGTGCGGGGATACTATTACTGGTATTCCTGCAAAGGTTGTCATTTGTAATAATTTTTCTGAGTGTTTAGCATTGGCCGTTTCTACCAAAATGTCGCCTGATTTCAGTCTTTTAACTTGTTTTGGTGGGCCGACATAACTCTCAAGAGTCTTTTGTATGAGAAAGGGTGACAATTGTCCTACCGCTTTCTCAGTATTTGAGTGTACAATAATATATGTTGGAGAAATTAAAACTTGAGAGTCAGTTTTTAATCTCTTTGTGGAGACAGAGTCATTTCTGATTGCCTTAGAGGTGTCTCCGAAAGAACTAGATTTCTCATATCTTGGATCAGTTCTATTCGGGTCCGTTGACCCAGTGGATTCCTGGGTATTGGGAGTCAGTTCGCTCCATTTCGCCCTGAAAGGGAGAGCTTTTCCCTTCCAGGTTACCGGCCCCGCCACGTGGAGGCAGGAGCAGTGCCGCCCTGTGACCAAGCACTAGGAGGTTAGTAATTAAGATATAACAGAAAATAAAAGGGAAAGAGAGGTTGCTTTCCTCCTTAATCTAATAAAGTTGCTTTCTTTACTATAGATTATTTAATTGTGTGTTAATAAATGCTTTAAATAAGGAAACGATTTCTACTTCAAGAAAGAGCGCTAATTCAGAGCACAGTCTTGATCACAAAATCGCTTGGCACTTGGGGCCATTGTTTGGTGGTCTAATTGTACCAACTGTCCTTCGCATACCAATAAACTAAATGAACTACTTCACATGGAAAGGTGTATAAAATCTTTCTAACTAAGTGGCATTCCCCATAATGTTTTTCTCTCATTTAATAAATTCAGTTCCATCTCATTTTTAGCAAAAAATGTCTACAGCTCTGACGAATATCTTTGATGACACTCAGATTTCTACACAAGATCACATATCTCTATTAAGGATTACTATGACTTTTAATCTCTCTTGGCATAAGCATATCAGCGAATGCTGATATGCTTATGCCAAGAGCTGACATGCTTCCTCTGCATCAAAAAACTGAGTCTCCTTTGCACAAGGCATTACTTTTCTGCTGAAAAACACTTCTCACTCTATACAGACCTCAAAACACGGAGATGGAGAAAACCCCCTGTGCCATCAGATAACTAACACACTATACAGACCTCAAATCCGCCCAATCATGGATTATTGTTCCCACATATGGAGTGATATCCGCCCCCTCACTCTCTGGCTTCTAGACTATTCAAAAGAGGGTAGTCTGATTAATCAATGAATCAATATCTCTCACAAGGTCTCTCTATTCTGTCTCATAGACTTTGTTACTGATGCATGTCTTTTACATAGATAATTCTAGTATTCTTCTGAATTGGCATCTGTAATTCGCCCACTCTCTTCCAAACAAGTCTGAACATATACAAATAGTTGGCATACATTCACTGTCCAATTCCAACCTCACAGAACCAACTTTTCCTCATTTATGCAATGTACAGCAAACCCTTGCTTTACAATATTAATCTGTTCCAGAGACACCATCGTATTATGAATGTAATAACACATTGTTTTTTGGTAATTCATTCCAAGACCTTGGACGTTGAAATTCTTGCTATATAACTAAGCTATTTATCTCTCTAAAAGGTGATTTTTATAATTGAAATTGTATATATTGTTTAAAAAAATTTATTAAAACTAATATAATAATTAAGGAACAACACCAAAAATCACTTCAACTAAAGGTTGCAAAAAAAAAAAAAAAAAAAAAAACACGTTTACAAATGCTGCTATTAGCTGAGAGGCAGGACCGCATGGTCCTGTCAGAGACAATCATAAGCTCATTCCATCGTAAAGGAAAATAAGTAGGCACCAGTAGGCATGATCACTGGTTAGTGGAATCAGCCCCTTTAATTTCAAAAAAACAATGCAAATCATTAAAATGCACTACAATTTCACCACAATCATATGTTCAGATATAAGAATCAATTTTGAATACCTTTGTGACATTTTTCTAAAGCACATTTCTGGAGGTCACCACCATAAAACAATAAAAAAAAACTTGCAGTTTCCGGTTTATTGGGCTTTTCTATTAGTGAGATCTATTATAAATGGGTAGTAAGCTAGATCTTATTGCATTTGTGATAATACCGATATAGTATTAGTAATGGCAGCATGGTGCAAGAAAGCCTATGGCTTATGATGCACCAGCCAAAAAAAACAAAACAATGATAAAAAAATAATAATAAATAAATAATAATAATAATACTTAATAAAAGAAAAGGAAATTAAACCTATCATCCTATGTGCTTCCCTCACCCAAAGGTACTATCCAGATGACCTTGGAATTTCCCCAAACTGTCAGCCTCTACTACCCATGTAGGCAACTTATTCCAGTTGTTTGTTGTTGTTTGTTTGGTTTTTAGGAGCATTAGCAACTGAGGCCATATTGCTCCGGGGATATGCAGTGGTCATTCCCTGACCTTTCCGCATCCTCCGTATTTGGTGGTCACGAAGGGCTTGAACCCCAGTCTAATCAAGAAGTGTGTGTTACACACTGCTGCTCCTGCCCACCTGGCTACGGAGGTGCCCTTATTCCAGTAATTTATAACTCGCTGGATAAAATAAAACTTCCTGCAGTCCAATCTAAACATTTCCCCCCGTACCTTGAATTTATGTCCCCGAGTTCTAGCATCATTTATAATCTTGAAAATTTCGTCCTCATTCATTTTACTGATGCCTCTCAGAGCCTTAAACACCTCAATCAAATCTCCTTTAAGGTGTCTAGTTTCCAAACTCTACAACCCACATATTCGAAGTCTTTCTTCATAAGGACGCCCTTTTTCTGATCTCACCAGGCGAGTTACACGTCTTTGCACCCTTTCAAGAAGCTCGATATCTTTCTTTAGGTGCAGTCTCCATACTTGAACACAGTATTCCAAGTGTGGTCTAACAAAAGCCTTATATAATGGGATTATCACGTCCCTATCTCTACTTGCAAAAGTTTGATAGATCATCGATAGGACACTATGGGCCTTCCTTGCAACCTGTTTACAATGCTCAGAGAATTTCATGTCTGACCGTATCGTAACACCCAAGTCCCTTTCCTCCAGTACTGGGTTTAGTTGAACTCCACCAAGTAGTAGTAGTAGTAGTAGCAGCAGTGGCATTTGATGCAAGAAAGCAAGTGTATGAGCTTATGCAGCATCAGCCAAAAAAAAAAAAAAAAATCACACCATTCCCTCCAAATGCCTGTCCAGTTATTCCTTACATTTATTCAACCTATCAACTTCCACAATGACAGATGGAAGTTTGTTCCAGCAATTAACAGCCCGCTGGGTAAAGGCAAATTTCCGCACATCTATTCTACATCTGTCTTTTCTTAATTTGAATTTATGCCCCCTTAGGTTCGTAATCTGAACAAGTGGAAGGATCCCATCAGAATTCAGCGTGCTCAACCCATTCAAGGCCTTATATACCTCAATCAGATCACCGCGCAGGTGCCTAGTCTCCAGCCACTGCAATTTGCAGAGGCTTAAGCCTCTCTTGGTAAGAGGATCCCTTCATTCCCCTCACCAATTGTTGCCCTTCTCTGTACACACTCAAGTAAATCTACATCCTTCCTAAAATGAGGCCTCCAGACCTGTACACAGTACTCAAGGCATGGCCTGACCATTGCCTTATACAGAGGGATAATCAGGTCCTTTTCCCTGCTAGCAAAATTCCTATATATCATTGACAAAACCCCATGACCTGCCCTGGCAGCCTGTCTGCATTGCTCAGAAACTTCATATCTGATTGCACAATTACTCCAAGGTCTTTTTCATTTTCTACCACCTTAAGTGTAGTACCACACAGTTGGTACGTTTCTCTGGGGTTACTTCTACCCATATGCAGTACTTCGCATTTGTCAAGGTTAAACTTCAGTTGCCACTTCTTAGCCCATCTGCCCAAATTATCTAGATCCTGTTGCAGTAGCACACTGCCATTACTGTCATTCACAACCCTGCCAACCTTTGTATCATCTGCAAACTTCGACATTAAGCCTGATATATTTTCATCAATATCATTGATAGATATACAAAACAACAGTGGACCTAACACCGAACCCTGTGGGACTCCATTAATAACATTAGTCCAAGAAGAGCAGCACCCATTGATTACCACCCTCTGTCTTCTCTCACTTAACCATCCTTTTATATATCCATTGTAGCAACTTACCCTTAATACCATTCTGCTCCAATTTGTACAATAGTCTTCCATGTGCAACAGTGTCAAAAGCTTTCCTGAAATCCAAATATATGATATCAAAATTATGTTTTGGATAAAGTTCTTTTGTAACCACATCATAATATCCTATCAAATTTGTCAGACAAGACTTTCCCTTAACAAACCCATGCTGTGTCTGAATTATTGCTGCAGTCTTGTCTAGATGATCCTGCAATGAATATTTATCCAGTGACTCCATTATTTTACCCGGAACAGAAGTTAAACTAACTGGTCTGTAATTACTCGTGTCACCCTTCGAATCCCCTTTGTGAATTGGGGATACATTTGCACATCTCCAGTCTGTGGGAACCTCTCCTGAGTCCAAGGACGCTCTCATAATTATGGCTAAGCGTTTGCTTAGTTGCTTTGCCGCCTCCTTTAATATAACTGGATAGATACCATCCACTCCAGGTTCTTTTCTTATGTTTAACTTCAACAATTTCTCCTCCACTTTGCTTTCAGTTATTACAAAATCATTAAGTATCCTGCTACAATTTGATAACTTTCTGCCATTTTCAAACCTTAATAATTCCTCATGTGTGAATGTAGATGCAAAATACTCATTCAGTTTGTTTGCTATCTGAGCAGGATCGTCAACAGTCGAACCATCGATGTCAAGTGGACCAATCAGATTCATCCCCTTCCTTTTAGAGTTTATATAAGTAAAGAAATCCTTGCTGTTTTTCTTAGCATCTTTTGCCAAGGATTTCTCGTAATCTGCCTTCGCCTGCCTAACCTCCTTTGTCACCTGATTACAGACTAGCTTATATCTGCCATAGGCTTCTGAGTCGCTTGATAATTTATATGCATCCCATGCATTTTTCTTCTCTGTCACGAGTCTGATTAGTTCATTTGATAACCATTTAGGCCTAAACTACACACACTTGTAGGTAGAAGGAATTTGTTTTGTAGAGACAGGATACACTTAAACAAAGGTGGTGCAAACGTTTTTGCCAGTATTATTGAGGATACCTTAAAAGGTTCAGGAAAACTGCTAGTTAGGGGGGGGGATGTGGGTAATACTGACACACGTTTATCTGATAATGTTGGTCAAAGTAACTCTTGGTGAAAGAGATTCTTGCACTGCTTCTATTAGAATGAGCAGAAGCCTGAAAAACAAGATGCATGGTATTTCAGAGACTGCTGGGAGCCAATGCGGTACAAGTAAACACATGGGTTGTGTTAGGGTAGCTAAGAATAGAAACAGGTGCAGGTATACTTGTGTGTACACCAATGCTAGGAGTTTAGTAAATAAATTTGATGAATTTGAGGTATTGCTCAAAACATCAAAGGCAGATATTGTTGGGATATCAGAGACGTGGTGTCACACAGATATAAGGGATGCAGAACTGCAATTTGGGGAGTACAACGTCTACAGAAAGGATAGACAGGATAGGAAGGGGGGAGAGGTTATGCTATTAGTTAAGAAACACATAAAAGCCAAGGAAGTGAAGCCAGTCGACATCGCTGGACAGTGCAGTGTTGAGTCAGTTTGGTGTGACATAAGCATTGGGAGATTAAAATTGAGAGTAGAGTGTGCTATAGGCCTAATGACTCTGATGAGTATAATAAGAAACTGTACAGGGAAATAGAGTGGGCCAGTAAATTAGAGAGTCTTATAATGGGAGATTTTAATTTCCCAGATATTGACTGGAATTTGGGGGCTGGTTACTCACACACTAGCAGGGCTTTTGTGGATTTATTGGATGATTGTTTTCTACATCAGCATGTTCAGGAGGCAACTAGAGGGAGTAATACTCTTGATTTGATTATCAGCAGTGATTCTTCATGCATTAAGAATCTGCAGATAAATGAACCACTAGGTGGCAGTGATCACAGTGTGCTGAAGTGGGATTTACTCAATGAGGTAACTACCATTAGGGGTAAAGGGAAGGGTTATTGCTTCCGTAAAGGCGACTACGATGGACTGAGACAGTATTTAAATTCTATACAGTGGGACCAACTGATGATGTTACCAACAGCAAATTCAAAATGGGAAGCATTCAAAGAACTTATCTTGGAAGCTACTAGGCTTTACATACCAACTAAGAAATATTGTTCAAGGTTTAGGCCAAAATGGATGTCAGATGAACTAATGAGGCATATGGCAGAGAAGAAAAATGCATGGAATACTTACAAATTAACACATGACACAGAAGCCTATGATAGATACAAGTTGATATGCAACCAAGTTACAAAGGAGGTTAGGCAGGTGAAGGCAGATTACGAGAAATCTTTGGCAAGGGATGCAAAGAAAAACAGCAAAGAGTTCTTTACTTATGTAAACTCTAGAAGGAAGGGGATGAATCAGATTGGTCCACTTGATATTGATGGGTCAACTGTTGATGATCCTGCTCAGGTAGCTAACAAACTAAATGAATATTTTGCATCGACATTCACACATGAGGAGTTATTCAGCGAGGGGAATGCCAGAGGTGTATTCAACTCTAGCAGTAAGCTACAGAATCTTGAAATAACTGGGAGTAAAGTGGAGGAGAAATTGTTGAAGATAAACACAAGAAAGGCACCCGGGGTGGATGGGATCTATCCAGTTATATTAAAGGAGGCAGCAAAGGAAGTAAGCAAACCCTTAGCCATAATTATGAGAGCTTCCTTGGACTCAGGGGAGGTACCCATAGACTGGAAATGTGCAAATGTGACCCCAATTCACAAAGGGGGAATCAAAGGCTGACACAAGTAATTATAGACCTGTGAGCTTAACTTCTGTTCCAGGAAAATTAATGGAGGCACTGGTTAAAGAAGCACTGCAGGATCATTTAGACAAGACTTCAGTTATAGCTCAGACACAGCATGGTTTTGTTAAGGGGAAGTCTTGCCTGACCAATTTGATTGGATACTATGATGCAGTCACAAAAGAACTGGATGCAGGGAATAACTTTGATATTATATACTTGGATCTTAGAAAGGCTTTTGATACTGTTGCACATGGAAGACTGCTACACAAATTGGAGCAGTGTGACATTGGAGGCAAATTTCTGCTATGGATAAAGGGGTGGTTGAGGGCGAGAAGACAGAGAGCGGTAATCAATGGACACTGCTCTTCGTGGACTAATGTTATTAGTGGAGTCCCTCAGGGCTCAGTGTTGGGTCCATTATTGTTTTCTGTATTTATAAATGATATTGATGATGGTATATCGGGCTTAATGTCCAAGTTTGCAGACGATACAAAGGTTGGCAGGGTTGTCAAGGACACTACTGACACTATGCTGCTGCAACAGGATCTGGAAAGGTTGAGCAGATTGGCTGAGAGGTGGCAAATGAAGTTTAACATTGACAAATGTAAAATACTACATATGGGAAACAGCAACCCCAGAGCAACGTATCAACTCTGTGGTACTACACTGACAGTGGTAGAGAATGAAAGGGACTTGGGGGTGGTTGTGCAGGCAGATATGAAGTTCTCTGAGCAGTGCAGACGGGCTGCAAGAGTAGCTCATGGAGTATTGTCAATGATATACAGGAATTTATCCAGCAGGGATAAGGAGGTGATTATTCCATTGTATAAGGCAATGGTCAGGCCACACCTAGAGTACTGTATACAGGTCTGGAGGCCTCATTTCAAGAAGGATGTAGAGCTGCTGGAACGAGTACAGAGAAGGGCAACAAGACTAGTGAATGGAACAAAGGGGTGCTCTTACGAAGAAAGGCTTAAGTTTTGCAAATTACAGTGTCTGGAGACTAGGCACCAGCGAGGTGATCTGATAGAGGTGTATAAAGCCTTGAATGGTTTAAGCATGCTCAATGCTGATGGGATTATTCCTCTAGCTCAGAAAAATCACCTGAGAGGGCATAAATTCAAATTGAGGAAAGACAGATGTAGGATAGACGTGCGGAAATTTGCCTTTAGTCAGCGGGTGGTTGGTTGGTGGAACAGACTTCCATCCCTTGTAGTGGAGGTTGATAGCCTAAATAAGTTTAAGGCTCAGCTGGACAGGTATTTTGAACGAACAGAAGGGTGAAGTCGAAGTGGGTTTTTTTTTTTTTTTTTTTTTTGGCTGATGCTGCATAAGCTTGCTTTCTTGCATCAAATGCCTCTACTAATGCTATTATTATTAATGCTATTATTAATGCTTGCACATACCTTAAGAGTTCTTATCTGTTACCCCAACTGGACGTATTATCTAGATGTTCTGGGGGCAGAAACGTTTCACGTGAGCGGGTAGCTAATATCAGGGAAGAGAACCTAACAAACTTCAAGGGTTGTTAAATATACAAGAACAGTAAATCTTAATTGTTTATACAGTAACGTTAGAAGTGTCGTCAATAAAATGAGTGAATTCGAACTGCTGGTTAAAACAAGTAACGCAGACATAATAGGGCTTACAGAGACGTAGTGCCACCCGGAAATTGGGGATGATGAGTTCCAGTACGGCTTGTATAATGTATTTAGGAAGGATAGAGTAGATAGAAGGGGTGGTGGGGTAATGCTTCTTATCAGAAGCAGCCTGAGTGCGACAATAGCTTTCCTGGATTCAGACATTTCACATGCTAGTATAGAGTCTGTATGGTGTGAGATAGTTGGAAACAAAGGTATAATGTGAGTAGGAGTAATATACAGACCAGGTGATTGTGACGATTATGACAAAAGCCTCTACATGCAAATGGAATGGGCAAGTAAGCGTCAATGCCTTATTATGGGTGATTTCAATTTGCCTCTAATTGATTGGAGTAAATGGAAAGGAAACTCGACATGGGGAACAAAATTTTTAAATCAACTAGACGACTGTTATTTGTATCAACATGCTAGAGAAAGTACAAGAGAAAAGAATATCCTAGACCTCATCATCACACATGAATCAGATGACATAACAGGGCTGACAGTAGAGGAACCAGTAGCAGGAAGTGATCACAGAGTTCTACGGTGGATGATGACGAGAGAGGTAGCAGAAGTAAACGGCAAAGGAATGGGTTTTAATTTCAGAAAAGGAAATTACGATGCCTTAAGGTGCTACATGGCCTCTATTAACTGGGTAGATATCGTTCAGAGAATGAATACAATTAAACTGTGGTACGCGCTTTTAAAACATTAATCACAGATGCCTTGAATGCGTATATACCATTAAAAAAATACTCCACGAGAAGGGTTTCAAGTTGGATGAATAGTGAAGTTGCCACACTACTTCAGCAGAAAAAGGTGACACGGAAAGGTTACAGAGCAATAAAAAGTACTGAAGCCTATGACAGCTACAAGGTGATGTGTAATAGAGCCACAGAAAAGGTTCGACAGGCAAAGGCAGTTTATGAGAAATCACTAGCAAACAGAGCAAAGAGGGGGGATAAAGAATTCTTCACTTTCTAACTGTTGAGTTCATCTGCCGTTGCAGATGAACTCAACAGTTATTTTGCCTCGATATTTACAAATGAAAAACCTTTTGTGGCAATGGGAAATTGTGGGAGCGAAGTTTAAAAATATGTACATTTGTAATTAATGATATTGAAATTTTGCAAGATTATTTAATGAAAAAAACTTGAGCCCACAGGACAGTAAGGCTCCTGGAGTTGATGGAATATACCCTGTAATCTTAAGGAAGGCAGCAAGTGAGTGCATTGAACCATTGAGGCTAATTATGCGAGCATCACTAGACTCTGGGGAGATTCCGTTGGATTGGAAAAGTGCCAATGTATCTTCCATACATAATGGTTCTAAGAGTGAAGCAGGAAATTATCGACCTGTCAGTCTGACTTCAGTGGTAGGGAAAATCATGGAGGCAATGATCAAGGGTGGAACTCAGGATCATTTGGATAGAATTGAAATTCTCAAGAATACTCAGCATGGTTTTGTAAAAGGAAAATCATGTTTAACTAATCTGGTTAGTTACTAGATTGTATGTATAGCTTAGCTTAATTTTTCAGCACTCACCTCATAGTAATCGGCTTAGTTGGTTGCAAGTTTTAGCACATATATAGTGGTTATGAGATTCTAATAACTTACAGGGATTATAAATTTAGACACTAAGTTATGGGCGTTAAAATTTTGCTAAGAAAGAAAAGTGCACCTTCCATTCTATGGAAACTTAATACGTGCTAAATTCCAAACGGGGGGGAGAAGTTGGCGGGAATCTTTTGTTTAATACATTAAGTGATGTATTAAACCACTCAATGACGAGAGCTTCGTTTTGAAGGATTTTATAGATGGAATTTAATTTAACTACTGTAATGGCTGAATCGATGAGTGGGTTATGATTATAAGATTGGACGTTGTGTTAGTTCTGTACTTGCTAAATTAGATTTGAAGCTATTAAAGTGGAAGTATGCATGCGTGTTAGAAATTTTTGATGTCCCAAATTTTGCTAGTTAGTTATTTGGTGTTTAGGAGCATTAGCAACTAAGGCCATATTTCTCTGGGATATGGTGGGCAACCTCCGTATTTGGTGGTGGGGGGCTCGAACCCCGGTCTAATCAAGAAGCATGTGCTACGCACTGCTGCTCCTTCCCACCTGGCTACGAAGGTGCCCCCAAATTTTGCTGTTGTACTGCCTATGTAACATGCTTGACAATCTGACTGGCATCTTATAATCAACGTCCAATCTTATAATCATAACCCACTCATCGATTCAGCCATTACAGTAGTTAAATTAAATGCCAGCTATAAAATCCTTTAAAACGAAGCCTCGTCATTAAGTAGTTTAAGCGCCACACATCACTTAACGTATTAAACAAAAAGATTCCCGCCAACTTCTCCCCCATTTGGAATTTAGCATGTATTAAGTTTCCACGTGCACTGAAATGCATTTCAGGAACCCAACCCGTATATAACACACTTGCGCACTCTTCCCTCCCCACTATAGCTAACTGAAGACGATTTCAAAAGTCGCTCCTTGGGGAAGTGGGGTTCCCCAAGGATCAGTATTAGGACCACTGTTGTTTTTAATTTTCATAAACGACATAGATGAAGGGATAGAGGGTGCAATACCTAAATTTGCAAATGATGTTAAAATTGGTAGAGTAGTTAATGATCACTTTTAAGCTGATCTTCTTCAGAGAGACCTAGATAGACTTCAGGAATGGACAGAAAAATGGCAGCTATGCTTTAATCCAACAAAGTGTAAGGTATTAACACCTGGGAAACAGTAATCCCAAAATAACTTATTCACTTGGTGGAGTTCAACTAAACCCAGTACTGTAGGAAAGGGACTTGGGTGTGATGATACGGTCAGACATGAAATTCTCTGAGCATTGTAAACAGGTTGAAAGGCCCATGGTGTCCTATCGATGATCTGTCGAACTTTTGCAAATAGAGATAAGGACGTGATATTGACATTATATAAGGCTTTGGTTAGACCACTTGGAATACTGTGTTAAAGTATGGAGACTATACCTAAAGAGAGACATCGAGCTTCTTGAAAGAGTGCAAAGACGGGCAACTTGCCTAGTGATGTCGGCAAAAGGGCGTCCTTATGAAGAAAGACTTTGAATATTTGGGTTGCAGAGTTTGGAAACTAGACACCTTAAAGGAGATTTGATTGAGGTGTTTAAGGCTCTGAGAGGCATCAGTAAAATGAATGAGGACGAAATTTTCAAGATTATAAATGATGCTAGAACTAGGGTACATAAATTCAAGTTACGGGGGGAGATGTTTAGATTGGACTGCAGAAAGTTTTATTTTAGCCAGCGAGTTATAAATTACTGGAATAAGCTGCCTACATGGTGGTAGAGGCTGACAGTTCGGGGAAATTCAAAGGTCATTTGGATAGTACCTTCGGGTGAGGGAAATGCATATGATAATTTCCTTTTCTTTTATTAATTATTAGTTTTTTTTTATTATCATTGTTTTATTCGGTTTTTTTTTTTTTTTTTTGGCTGTTGCAGCATAAGCCATAGGCTTTCTTGCACCATGTGGCCATTACTAATACTAATACCTCGCTTGTTTGTTTGTTTGTTATTTGGTTTTTAGGAACATTAGCAACTAAGGCCATATTGCTCCGGGATATGCGGTGGTCATTCCTTGACCTTTCCGCATCCTCCGTATTTGGTGGTGACGGGCTCGAACCCCGGTCTAATCAAGAAGCGTGTGCTACGCACTGCTGCTCCTTCCCACCTGGCTACGATCAAGAAGCGTGTGCTACGCACTGCTGCTCCTTCCCACCTGGCTACGGAGGCGCCTTAATACCTCGCAAAAGGGATTCTTCTGCTCCTATCTTTGTCTTCGATTACGTTCTGATTTCTAGGCAAGATCTTGGGGATTACCCTGACTTCTAATCTCTCCTGCCATAAAGCACATTACAAATACTGCTTCCTCTGCATCTAAAAAACTGGTTTTCTCTTTCTCTTGGCATTACTTTTCTTTCAAACTGTTGTTGACTCTGTAGAAATTGCAAATCCAGCCTACCACATAATATTGTTCCCACATCTCGGGCGGTGCCCCCAAAACCTCTCTCAGGCTTCTAGATTCCATTCAAAAGAGGACAGTTGAGTTAATTAATGTCTCATCTCTAACAAAAAAAAAAAAAAAAAAAAAAAAAATGATATAAGGTCACCCGTAAATAATTACATCTACCCATATATTTATTGTGTCTGAAACCGACTAACTCAGCCACGGAGTGAAAAAAGCCCATTAAAATTCCTCGCGTCATCGACGGATTCGAACCCAGGCCTTTTCCACCCAGTTTGGAGGACGGTGACGATACCACTGTGCTACCGCACAACAGTCTCATCTCTAATAGAGTCTCTCCACTCTCTGTCTCATAGACCTTTGTACAGATAGTTCCACGGGCACTGTTCTGAATTGGCTTCTATAATTCCCGCTCTCGCTCTCTCTCTTTCAAAGCAATCCTAACATGTGCCACAACCAATCAACATCCTTTTACTGTCCAAGTTCAAACTCACAGAACCAACTTTTCTTCTTCCTCGTTTATTCATTCAATTTCTGTTTTCTGGAACAACCTTCCTTCTTATGTATTTCCTGAAAATTACAATCAATGGAAGTTCAAGTCTAATGTCAACAAGTATCTTCTTTCAACTTTTTAACCCATGCACGGTACTAAGTATTATAAGGTTCTAAAAAAAAAAAAAAAAAAAAAAAAAAAGTACCCGTACATAACAATGGTCCTTGAGAATCAAAAAAAAAAAAAAAAATTAGCACGGGAAACATATTTATTTAATGTGATATACTGTAAGATAGTAAACTAATTATAAGGAATTGAGGGAGATGTAGTTTTTATCTCTGGCAATTCTTTACTTTTTATTTAATTTTATTTTACTTTGTTTATTATTAGTTATATTTTGAAGTTTACAATAATATACCTATGTAAATCTACGCATACGCCATTATAGAATTTTTAGTGCGAACCCCCAGGGGTTCGTAAACCACTAGTTGGGAACCGCTGATGTAGACAGAAGATGGAATATCAGATTTCACCCGGTTCTTAAGGGAAAAGTCACATGCTGGAACATTTGCCTGCCATGGTAGACAAGATTGCCTTCATTCTTAGGCAACCTTGTCTAACTTGATATGTAAATCTTGGAGTAGTGCTTGGATGTGAATACTGAAAGGATGACTGGCAGTCTGACGGACACTGTACTAATTTTCCTATCAAGCTCAGAAACTGATGTCTATGTAGAGCCGTCTTGGGGTGATTTCAGTTTCAAAGAATACTGTAGAGGCAACTGTTTTTGTGGAAGGAATTGCAATAGTTCATTTGCTTCCACATCTTCTGTCCATATAGTCTCTGTACAGAACATGTTCAAAATGCTCCAGAAGCGATAAGGATACCCTGATGATGTGGTGTCCAGCCATTAGTACCCTTTTTGGTATATATGTATACCAGAGACCCATAATCAAATTTTTACTGCACAAGTGCATAACACAGATGTAGTACAGTACAAACACCTACACAAGTTGACGAGAGAGCACAATGACATTGAAACCTGTTGTGTACTTTGTGCGCAGCTGATGAATGCATCAAAGACAAGTCAGCTTTTTATCAAGAAATTTGGCACCTGCCTAAAGGATATGCCATGGACATTCAGTGTCTACCTCCATTCATGTCAAGAATCTGGGAGCAAATGTCAGTCAAGTTTTAGCATTGTTCACTTGCAGCAGAATTTGTATTGGTAAAACCATAAAGCCTTACACATACCTTTCATACTGTTGCCCAAAAGACATGCTATCTTATGGTGCCGATACTGATACTTTACAGATCCTTTCTTGACTACAGTAATGATATTCTTAGCTCACTCTTGAAGAGATTTGCATCCTCTTTCTAGTTTCCATAGGTTCCCTAGGGTTGCATCCCCTCCTCTCGGGTTTCCCATTTCCTTGAACTGTGCAATCATTTTTCTGAAACCACATGGTGTCATTGGACCTGTTTGGTAGTGCACCTGTAATTCTGAAACACTGCTTCCATTCTGGTAGTAGGGCCTCGCAATTAAATCATGTTCTGGTTTGTGCAGCATTGTGTTCCTAATAATATAGTATCTCATTGACAGCACTTTCCCTCTGCCCCTAGAGGCAATTTTTCAGAACTAATTTTATTGTTTGTGTAATTCTCTTCAGCATTCTCCAAAGAACATACCATCCAAATTTTCTTGTATTTTCTCTATTAGACTGTGTCCCAGACACTACACTTTAAGAGCTGAGAAGTGGCAACTGAACTTTAACACTGATAAATGCAAAGTACTGCATAAGGGTAGAAGTAACCCTAGAGAAACATACCAACTGTGTGGTATTACATTTAGGGGACAGAAAACGAAAAGAGACCTGGGAGTAATTGTGCAGTCAGATATGAAGCTTTCTAAGTAGTGCAGACAGGCTGCTAGAGCAGGTCATGGGGTATTGTCAATGATATACAGGAATTTTCTAGTAGGGAAAAGGAGGTAATTATCCAGTTGTATAAGGCAATGGCTGGGCCACACTTTGAGTGTTGCATACAGGTCTGGAGGCTTCATTTTAGGAAGGGCGTAGAGTTGCTTGAGCGTGTACAGAGAAGGGCAAGAAGATTGATGAGGGGGAACGATGGGGTCCTCTTAGCAAGAAAGGCTTAAGTTCTGCAAATTGTAGTGTCTGCAGACTAGGCACCTGCAAGTTGATCTGACTGAGATGTATAAGGCCTTGAATGGGTTGAGCAGGCTCAATTCTGGTGGGATCCTTCCTGTTGCTCAGATTACGAACCTGAGGGGGAATAAATTCAAATTGGGGAAAGACAGTTGAGTTGTAGAATACATGTGCAGAAATTTGCTTTAAGCCAGTGGGTAGTTGATTGTTGGAACAAACTTCCATCCGTTTTATGGAAGTTGATAGCTTAAATAAATTCAAGGAGGATAAACTTGACAAACTTTTAGAGGGAATGGATGTGTAAAACGTGTTTTTTTTTTTTTTTTTTTTTTGGCTGATGCTACATAAACTTGCTTTCTTGCATCACATGCCTCTACTACTATTATTACTACCCAGTATAAAATTTTTTATTCCTAAACCTGATCATTATTATTGTCATTACTGAACTTCTTAACATCAGCCTCAAAGGAGAACTTAGAGGAGCTGGCTCCACAACTTGCTAAACAGGAGGATTCCAGCCTATGGAATAGCATATTTCATGTTCACATTATAAAAATGAAAGATACTCATGGTGGGGCAACCAACCGACTGTCATCAAGTACCATGATGTATCTCTTTTGCCTGCTTTACCAGATTCCAAAGAAAAATTCATTTTATCATGCTCTCAACCTTACAGACAATCTATATTTGATACATGAAGCGCAGGAGGAAGATATCTTAATTTCTTTATTAAAAAACCAGTAAAACTACCTTAATAACTACCGTACAAGCAGAGCAACTCACTGGTCGGGTTGCTAAATGCTGTAAACATGTCTGACATATTTGCCTCTGCTCTTTATACTAATTACAACAAATTTAATAATACATTGCAAACAAACTTATCGTTATAAAATTATGTATATATGGGTCGCTCTGACAGAAACAAGTTAAAATAAGAGAAAAACCTCATTAACTAACACGAATAACCTGTCTCATGAATGAAATTTGTGTAATGTTACAAAAATTACAAATGCAAATGGCAGACTTGCTTCCTAGACAAGGAGTATTATGTGGAATGGTTTTGATAGTGTGTAAGTCATTGCTTTTAGTCATAATATTGGCCTTTGTATCATCATTGGCCAGAATTAAGTTCCTGGAGGAGTTATAAAAAGTACAAAAAGGCATGTGTTAAATCATGAGAGAGAGAGGGGGGGGGGAGATTTGGATATCTACAGATAGGGAAGAGCTCACTGGTGTGTGTACATTTAGTATTTTAAACATTTGTGAAAGTTCACTGAAAGAAATTTTAATTTATTAATTTAGCTTGATCGATATTCAGAAGATGATTATTAGTGGCAGCAGTAGTTACAATTTGGTAATGCTATAATTCAAATAAGAACTTAGCTTGTAAGCAAAGGATTTGAAGACAGACCTTAACAGACTATCTGGTGGTAGTGCTATCTATATACTTACTTTCACAACTGCTGTGAAAGAAAAGCATGTAAATGATACTGTTTAAATCATAGGTGTTTACACACGTTACATGTTTAAGATAAAAACGAAGTTTATCTTCAAATTACAGCAAAACTGAATTGTTCCTTACTCTAATTCTAAATTTAAATTCTAACAATGAATTTCCGAATATCAATCAACATAAATTAATAATTAAACTTTCTTCCAGTAAATTTCTTCAAAAATATGAAACACTAGCCATAATTTTTTTGCAATGAAATTACTGCTCATACTAAATACACACATGCCCACTATACTAACTCCTCATTGGAGATTATCCAGTGCATCCCTCCCTCAGTACAGGAAACACACCATTCAATAAGTGCCTTTTTGCGTTTCTGAATAACACATTCTCTAACTTTAATGACAACGATGCAAAAGCCAACGTTACTGTTCTCAGCAATTTTAATCCATTGTACTGCATTCAGTTTTCATCGTGACAAGTTGGGGCAAATCCAAAATGCATCTTTGCTTGCCCAAATGCATTATACTCCAGTTTTACAATTTAGTATTTCTTAGTTTTTTACCTTTCTTTTCATTGTTTCTTTCCCATAACACTTTCAATATATTAAAGTAGCGTTTTATAAGGTAAGTTTAGCTCAATCATTTATATCAGTAACCTTTATTAAGTGATGCATTCTAAACTCATTGCTTTGCTCTTCAAACAAAATATTTACCTTCTTAGCCGCAAAAATATAAATGCATTGGCAAAATTATATGAAGATTAAAATAGCAAAATTAATAACTTAAAATAAAAACTAACCCTAAATGACTGTTTGTATAACTTTTACTTTGCTAACTAAAAGGACAAAGTAAAATGAAAATTGAAACATACATTTTGTAAACTTATGCACAGTAAAGTAATGTGGTTTAAGGACCAAGTGTTCAAGATATCTGCTGGGAGATACCTACTAAGGAAACATCATATGGGAAGGTTCTGACAGCAAGTAAACTCAAATTTATAACCTGTTAGAAAAGTGAAAGCGTAATAATAATGAACAGTTTGCTCTGTTTGTGAGACAATAGAAGAAAGATTATAATGACAGTAATATGCTATCTTTTCATAACTGACAAGTGAACTGCATTTACTGAATTTTTGGATATCCAATGATTGTTACGCAGAATAGCATTAGCTAACTATCACATGAGGGAAATCTCTTAAGAACTGAAGAAAATAGCTTGAAAAGATAATATAATCTGGACATTTTCAGTTCACTCCAACAATTTTGCTTCCTACCTTTCCTTTCAGTCTTACCGAAATCTGCACATTGGAGGATGACAAATTTATCAAAAATTCACATTTCAGGTTTAAATAATATATATAGTTCAGCAAGTGGAAAACGAGACTGATGCTAGAAAAAAATAATGATCCCATGTATGAGTAAACTAACCTTTGTTTAATAAAAGTAACTTCCCCTGCAATGATCACAAAATGACTGGAACGACTGTTGAAAAGCCGTGGCTGGTATACTGTTCAATGTTCTCATCACAGCTCTTTGAATGGTGTTGGCATCATGAAAATAACAGCCTTTTAGTGATGGCTTGAGCTTCGGAAACAAAGGTCACATAAGGGCTAAGTCTGGTGAATATAGCGGGAGCAACAGTATACAGACTTTTTTGCTAGCCAAAAACTCCCGAACAAGAGCCTTGTGGCTTGGTGCACTGTGCAACAGGAACCATCTACTGCCTTCTCCATGCTGAGGCTGCACATGACGGATTCTCTGCAACAAACATTTCAAGACATCTAGATTGTAGACAGCAGTAACACTTTGGCCATTGGGCACAAAGTCTTTGTGCAGAATTCACTTGCTATCATAGAAAATGATGAGCATGGTTTTGATTTTTGACCTTTTTTTGACAAATGTTTTTGGCTTTGGGTGAGTTTGCTGACCCTACAACAAAGTGCCACTGTGCACTTTGTTGTAGGGTCATACTGAAAACATCACATCTCATCACCTGTGATGACTGAATTCAGGAAGTTGGGTTTGCTTTCAGTGGCCTCAATGAGTTCTCTACAGTGTTCATATTGCGCCTGTCACCGACTGTTAATGGAAGTGGAACAAGCCATGCAGAGACCTGTGTTTTCTTCAAATGTTTCATAATTATTTGTTGAATGGTTTCCTTATTAATGCACAGATCTTCTGAAATCATTCAGAGCATTGCACATTGGTGCAATGTGTAATGATTTCTTGCATCTTTTCAGTAACTCTGGCATTTGAACCATTTTTTTGCTGGGCTTTTTCATCATCATCCAGTGATTCTCTTCCAGGCAAAATAATTATGCAACTGAAACACATGTGAATGAAACACATTTCTCTTCATACACTTGCTTCATCATTTGAAAGGTTTCCCTGGCACTTTTGCTTCTTCAAACACAGAACTTGATGTTTGCTCTTGGTTCCATTGTCCATACATAACACAGAAACAGGAGACATGCAGTTCAGCTCACAGTACATTCTGAAATGGTGACAATTTCCACTGACCCCAACTGCAATGCTCGAGGAACAATCACTCTTTCATTTCACGTTTACTTTTAGCAGAAGGTAGCGGTAGCGCCAGCACTAGTCTCATAACATGTCTCATTTTCCAATTGCCGCCGCACTGTGTGTGTTCCCCCACCCTTTTAATGTAAACCCTAAACACAAAAAGTATCAGAAACTATAGCACTTAATACTATAAGAGAGTTGAAGATTGAAAAGATACAAGAAGATACTTGTTGACATTAGACTTAAATTTCTATACAAAGGGTACTAGGAAAGTTTTGCAATATGACGCAACAATGAATCACAGGAAGCTGCTTGTTGCTGCATGTTGAGACATGTTCATACGTGCATAGTAGCCGCCGCGCCAAGTCAATGGGCTCAGTTATTCATTAGTAGTGAGAGTGTAAAGTGCTTGCGATGGCATCGTGGTCACGAAATGAGATAAGGACAGTTTTGCGGTATAATTTCGTGCGTGGTTTAACCATAGACCAGTGCTTAGAAGAAATGACTCTTGCACTAGATGATGATTGTCCACATCGTACAACGATATTCAGGTGGTATAGAGAATTCCAAAGGGGAAATTTCACTCTGGAGGATTCTGAGAGGCCGGGAAGGCCACGAACGTCAGTTACGGAGGAAAACGTTACTCCTGTGAGGAAAATGCTTGACGAAAACAGGCGAGTGACCTACCAACAAATAGAGGATACTTTGGGCCTAAATGCACCAGCAATTCGTTCGATTCTGCAAGATCATTTGCACCTGAAGAAACTTTGTTCTCTCTGGGTGCCGCATCAACTGACTGAAGAGCAGATGACACGACGTGCGACTTGGTGCCGGGAGATGTTAAAAAAGTTTGATAAGGGACAATCTCGGTATGTGAACAACATCGTGACAGGTGACGAGACTTGGCTGTACTATTACGATCTGCCGACCAAGGCTCAAAACAAAGTTTGGGTCTTTGATGATGACGACACACCCGTAATTGTCAGAAAATCCCGATCTGTAAAGAAGAAAATGATAGCTGTATTTTTCAAATCGAGTGGAATTGTGGAACGTGTCGTTTTGGACACGCAGAAGACAGTCACAGCTAAGTGGTATACTGAACAATGCCTGCCTAAAGTCATTGGATCTATGAAGAACCTGCGGCCAAAGTCAAGAATGGACACCTGGTACCTCCATCACGATAATGCTCCAGGTCACCGTGCCAAAGCCTGCACCGAATATCTGACCACGACAGGACTGAAACTTCTCGAGCATCCTCCCTACAGTCCAGACCTTGCTCCCTGTGACTTTGCATTGTTCCCGCATGTGAAAATGAAGCTAAAAGGGAGGCGGTTTTCCAGTGATGAGGACCTTCTACGGGCTTGGGACAACGAGTGTGCTTTACTCCCTAGTGAAACTTGGCAGAACTGGTTTAAAGATTGGTTTCGGAGGATGGAGAAGTGTATTGAATGTAGAGGAAATTACTTTGAAAAAATTAAATAAACAAAGCTGTATTGCAAAACTTTCCTAGTACCCTTTGTATGTTGTACTTTTCCTGCAAATACATGTGAAGCAAGGTTGTTCCAGAAAATGGAAGTTTAAGGAATGAATGAGGAAGAAGAAAAGTTGGTTCTGTGAGTTTGAAATTGGACAGTAAAAGGATGCTGAATGGTTGTGGCACATGTTCCAACCTGTTTTTCAGAAGAGAGAGAGGGGGAATTATAGAAACCAATTTACAAAAAGAAGAGGCATGCATGCAGCAGAAACAGAACATCTATGAGACAGAGTGGAGAGTCTTTGTAAGATACGGGTCATTAATTAAACTAACTGACTTCTTTTGAATGGAGTCTAGAAGCGTGAAAGAGATTATAGGAGCACCACCCAAGATGTGGGAAAAATATTCCATAGTAGGGCAGATTTGAGAGATGTACAGTGTAAGTAGCTGTTTAGAAGAAAAGTAATGCTGGGAATGAAAGAGACAACCCAGTTTTTTTAGATGCAGAGGAAGCAATATTTGTGATGTGCTAATGCCAAGGGAAATTAGAAATCAGGGTAATCCCTAATAGAATGTCATCTAATATGTCATCTTCTCTAGAAATCGGAGTATCATTGAAGATAAGCATGGGGGCAGAAGAATCCTTTGGGCAAGATATAAGAATGGACTGAGTTTTGGACAGTTCAAATTAACTAAGTTACACCCTTGCCCAATTGGAGAATTACCTAGAGATCAACGTGTAAGGAATGTTGATGATGGTGGAGATCTGAGAAGTTGAAGTTTTTTTGTGCAGGGAAAGGTTTCTCAAACTGGAAGGTGGAATGCAATCTGCAATCATCAGCAAAATTATGGAGAGGACTGCCAGTCAATGGGAGAAGGTAATTAATATATATAAAAAAGAAAAGATGGGACTAAACCTTGTGGAATTTAGAAGATACAGAGTCATCTACCATCACCTGGAGATGAGCAGTCAGAGAGAAAACTGGATACCCAATTACAAAAAACAGCCAGCAATCCATAAGATGGAAACTTATTCAAAAGTTCTTTATTCCAAACATGATC
Source organism: Mastigoproctus giganteus (assembly GCF_048544385.1). Taxonomy (NCBI): domain Eukaryota; kingdom Metazoa; phylum Arthropoda; class Arachnida; order Uropygi; family Thelyphonidae; genus Mastigoproctus; species Mastigoproctus giganteus. Next base: position 57,243,463 of record NC_143581.1, on the reverse strand, counting down.
AAAAGCCTTTGAAATGTCTAGAGCAAATGCTTGAGTTTCACCAACCTCGACCACTGAATTTGTCCATTCATGTGTAACATATCACGAGAGGATAAACATCAGAATCCATATTGGCAACTGTTGATCAGATGGAAGGTTACTATATAATTTAGGAGTTGGCAGTTAATGAATTTCACCATTATGTTAGAAAGCGGGAAATTCAAAAGATTGTTACATGCAACATATCACAATCTTTTCTTGAACAGACATAGCACATTTATTGGGAAACCAAGATTTATATAAAGGATGAGATTTTAGGGTGGAGTGTGGAATAAAGGATTCCATCTCTACAAGAATAATTTCACTGACATGATATGAGCAAACACTGACATCAGAAGAATTAAAAGAGTAATTCAACCAAGGTAACAAAGAACAGAAATCTCACGGGGCATCTTATTTTGCATTCTTTTAATGCCTACAGCACGAGGCTGAGAATGGCCATGACAGAAAGGCTCCATTAGAGAAGACACCATCACTAAGTTGTGATCTAAGGTGACCAGAGAACCACTCACCTTGACTGTGTACTTGGCAAGGTCGTTTGTGAGAAAAATGTGTTAGCTCTGTGGTCAGGACTTTCAAGTATTCTGGTAGGTAACGGAACAATCTATGCAAAGTCATTAATAACTGCAAAACCCTCAGCTGGGCCCTGCTAGCTAATTGGGGTTTCTGTCAGAAAGAGTAAGTGTAAGTTTGTTCTATTCACAATTTATTCATTAAAAAGAAAAGGTGGAGAGGACATGTTGTATGAAGTATTGAAAATTTTGGATATGACATACACAAAGCAAGAATATACTCAGCTCCTTGACAACATGTCCTCATCAATACTCTCCACATAAACTACTCAGACTCCCTCCAGTCACTATTTGGCAAAGCAGAGGCAGCAAGATTATACACTAGCTGATCTGGATGCCTCCTAGAGAGTTACCAATAGGTTTGGCCCCATGGACCATCTAGCAGCTGGACTGTGAACACTGCCTTAGAGTTGTACCCTCAAAATGTAACGAAGATCTGATCTTCCCATAATTCCCATCTTTACCTCAAAAGACATGAATCATACTGCATTGGAGGAATGAAGTGTTTACACCACTTCATGCCTCCTCCAATAAGAAAAGTCATGGTAACACACCAGTTGATGACAGTCATCTATCTCCTAGTATGGGCTGGTAACACAGAGGGGCAGCATTCCTCTATGTGGTGTAGACATCAACACACTTGACCCCAGCTTATGTTGGTTTACACCTTAGTGGCCATCTTCAATATACTAGGTGCATATTTCAGAACTTGCACACAGAGGTATCCAGGGTTGCACTGTGAAGGTGCAAGCAGAGGATTTGGCTGTTACAGAATGACTAGACTTCACTGAAATTCAGTTCACTTGAATTAAGTGCCACCTGAATATCAGTTCCATCAGCATTTTAAAATCCCAGACAGCAAGCAATAGCTTGTCACACCTGAGAGAATCTGTGACAGCTTCAAGGACCTCAAATTTTAAATATAACCCATTCTTTTAGTTTGCCCCAGAAGTTGTGTGCCACTTTTTTGGGGGATTAATGATTGAAATAAATTTTACATTTGTTATTTCAATCATTAATAACAAATTTTAAATTTGTTATTTCAATCTTTTAATTTCACCCACTGCGATTCTGTTTTTACAAGTACAAAGGTGAACATTATAAAATAATAAGGTTTTCTCTTAATATTTCATAAATTCTTGACTTTGACTAGTATTTGTGGTCAGGCCTTCTCAACAAACTTGTTCAAGGTCTAGGTGTGGTGCCACTACAAAAAATTTGTCAGAAACTGGCGACTAACTTTTTGAAGTTAGTTGTCAGTTTCTGACACCTTATTTCTTCATTGAAAATCCCACAAATGCTGTAAATTATCATGAAACTAAAAATGCAGAATCAAATGCTAACAAGTCTAACTGTTATGAAAATGAATTTTAGCATCTTATGCTCTTTCAACTCTTTTACTCCATCCACACAACCTAAATCCTTTTAAAAAATAAAGTTTTTTTCACACAAACAGGAAATTACTGTAACAATCAGTGATTATTCAAATGGAAACAACAAATGTAAAACATATTCAGAACAACAGGGTGAGATTATCACTATTGCAACAATAAAAATTCCCTCCCTTCTCTCTATGTGCACAAGTAAAAAAAAAAAAAAAAACACAAAGTGCTCGCTTTGTTCACATTTCATTTTTGAACAGCGTGAAAAAATGCACAAATGTGTGGTTCTTGGTTTAAATGTATACAAGGAATGGATTCCAAATAAAACACTCAGAATAGGTACACATAGAAAGTAAATATGCAGGGGTAATGTACCCAATACTACTGTATACACATCACGTGGTATTATAACTTCTTAATATTACTACTGAGTGAAAAACCAGTAATACAAGATCTGTTGACAGCACTTCGCATCAAGTGCATCTGAAATTGTGTTTTCTGTTGTGACAGTTATTGTAGTTCCTGTTTAATATGGACAATGATTACACCAATGCAGAGTATGCAAACATGTATTTCACATATGGTAAAACTAATGGCAGTGCATTGGAGGTTACATATTTGTACCACAAAGCTTTTCCCAATCAAATACCCCCAGACAGCTGTACTTTTTCTAGGATCCACAGCATCTAAGAGAGCACGGATGTTTTTCACTCCACTACTGTATTGTACCCCTACCAATAATACTGCATTGCAATCAACACATTCAAGTTCTCAGTGCAAATGACTACCAACCAAGAATCAACTTCAGCCAATGTACGCTGCAGAATCAGAAATCCTGCATTCGCGAGTAACGAATTTTTCACAGGTGACACATCTTTTTCACTTGAGATGGTATTTTTAATTTTCACAGTTGCCATTTTTAGGACGAAGATAATTCAAATGCCACTGCTCAGTTGCAACATTAGTTTTCATTGAATGTGCGGGCAGGTATCCTAGGAGACCATCTAATAGAACTACATATTCTCCCTAACATACTTACATGAGCTTCATACTTCCACTTCCTGAAAAGTGATCTACCAACACATCTGGAGGATGTTCCTCTTCAGCAGCATCAAATAATCTGGTTTATGCATGATGGTGCACCAGCACATTTTTCTTCACTTGTGAGAGAACATCCGAGTGAAAGATACTGCACAATGGCTAGTATGAGGTGGGCCCATGGCCGGGTCTCCTAAATCCCACAGATTTTTGTATCTGGGGCTATTTGAAAGCTCTAGTACATTCATCACTTGCCAATGTGATGGAAGAACTACAACAGCACGTTCAATATGGCTGTAAGCAAATCAGAGATGTCCTAGGGATTTTTGAAAAAGTACACTTCCCAATGATGAGAAGACTGCATTTCTGCATTTGGATGAATAGGCAACATTTTGAACATCTGCTCTATAAGATGCACACATAAGGTATTTTGAAATGATCTATCCAAATTGTAAAACTGTTTTTGGTAAAAATATGAAGATTATGTTTTGCATTTCATCCCTCATATTCACAAAAGCAATACCATGAAACATGAACACTTTTGAGTTAATAGTCACTTCTCGAGTAATCCACCTAAACCAAAATGCTGTTTAACTCAGACACGGCTAATTTGCAGACACGTTTACTGAGCATTTTTCACTCATTTTGAAGTGTTCACTCCCCCAACAATATTTTTTCAGGGGGAAAATCATTTTTTAAGCACCTTGTATATTCTTTCTTCAATATGAATTGGTATCTACTAACAAAATTTCGGCGCCTCCGTAGCCAGGTGGGAAGGAGCAGCAGTGCGTAGCACACGCTTCTTGATTAGACCGGGGTTCGAGCCCGTCACCACCAAATATGGAGGATGCGGAAAGGTCAAGGAATGACCACCGCATATCCCGGAGCAATATGGCCTTAGTTGCTAATGCTCCTAAAAACCAAACAACAAACAAACTAACAAAATTTCACAGAAATTCAATTTATCTATTGGCAACTGAGTTATAAACTTCCAAAAATTAGTTCAAATTAAATCTTTGTGACCACTTTTGTTTACATTCAAAGAGAAAAAAGTGTGCACTGTTCTGAAAAAAATTATACCTTCTTTCATGTATGGGAAATTTATCTATTAAGTAGTTGTGTTAGAAGCATTTTAAAATTGCAGCCATGACAAAACGTACGTACATGCATGCGCGCGTGCATGTGTGTGTGTGTGTGTGAGATTAAAGCTGCTACAAATCTTATTTCAGTGTTGGAAACTAGGTAATCTAATTGACAAGAAAGAAAGAAAAAACGTAGTAAAAAATTTTTGTCAACTTTGACACTTATGAGTGTTAAAAATTAGAATCTTGCAAACCACAAGAACCAAGCAGAATTAAAAATTGATTCCATTACTACCAAGATTATATTATATTAGTTATTTAAAAATTAATTAAATTAATTAATTATTTAAAAAAATTAATTATTCCAAATTTCTCTATGAAATACATACATTGTATTCAGTGAAGTAATCATATACTTTTCAGACTGTGAAAAGATAAATACCACCACTTTGCTAATTGGAGGTTTGAAGTGGTAAACATGTTTAGTCGTTAGAGCAAAGTTTCCAATATCCCCTCCCTCCCTCCTTCCTTCCTTCAACCCATGCATATCAAAAGATATCAAAACTATAGGTTTTGATATCTTTTGTGTTTGGAGGCTTCATATATATATATATATATATATATATATATATATATATACAGGGTGTCTCAAAAATAATGGTACAAACGTTTAGGGGAGGTAGGTAAGATCTAAAGGAATGTGAATCACATAGGAACCCATAACCGGAAACATCACTGTAGCCAGTAGATGGCGCTGTTCATCAGTTCGCGGGAGGGAAAATTTCTGGTTTACTCATTCAAGCAGTAGTTGCCGCACGAAGAGCATGGATCGATATACGAACTGTGAGCTGGCAGACTTGCACCTATTGTATGGATTAGCAGAAGGCAATGGACGAGCTGCTCAACGAATTTATGGAGAACGCTTCTCAGACAGACATGTACCGGATCACCGTTTGTTTGTGTGTGAGCATCAAAATTTGTGCGATTATGGGTCATTTAGAGATAACAGGAGTAGTGCGGGTAGACCACGTTCGATGCGAACTTCTGCCATGGAAAAAAGTGTGTTGAATGCCATCCAGAATAATCCTACTACTAGCACATGTGCCGTTGCCTCTGCCTTAGGAGTGTCTTGTTGCAGTGTACAGCGTGTGTGGCACCACCATTCCTTACACCCCTTTCATCTCCAAAGGGTTCAGTTACTGCTCCCCACAAGATCATCCAGCATGTGTGGCTTTTGCGCAGTGGTTTCTCTGAGGAAGTGTTCAAGACTTGAATTTTGCAGCCTATGTTTTGGTCACGGATGAGGCTTATTTCACTTGGGAAGGCTTATTCAATCAGCACAATGCTCATGTATGGGCTCATGACAACCCACACGGTGTGCCCTCCTATGCGGCACAACATTGCTTTGCAATAAATGTGTGGGCAGGTATGGTCGGTGACTGCTTAGTCGGACCATACCTGTTACCATCCCGCATTAACTCCGCTAAATATCGGATCTTTCTTGAACAAGTTCTACCAAGGTTACTTGGCGATGTTCCAGCAAATGTGAGACGCAACATTTGGTTTCAACATGACGGGGTGCCTGCCCATTATGAAAGGTGTGTTTGTGACCATTTGAACAGGCGTTTTGGGCGTCGATGGGATGGCCTTGGTGTACCCGTTGCCTGGCTCCCCACGCTCACCTGATTTATCGAGCCTTGATTTCTTTCTTTGGGAGGGCCCTCAAATCTGTTGTGTATGAATCGTCTGTGGAGACGGAAATGGATCTCGTGGCGAGACTCGTCTGCGTTGCTGCTACTGTCAAAGAAACTCCAGGTGTGCTTGTCCGTGTCCGCCAATCCATGCTGCATCGGTGTCACGCATGCATCGCGTCTCATGGTGGAACCTTCGAGCATCTGTTGTAATATCATGAAATGCATCCATCTCTTACTCCATTGTTAATATTATGTGAAATAAATGTTTGCCACTAATTACTGTCTCGTGTCATTTCTGCTTCTTGTGCCTCTGCTACTACTTTCCTGTGACGTTTCCGGTTATGGATTCCTATGCGATTCACATTCCTTTAGATGTTACCTACCTCCCCTAAACATTTGTACCAATATTTTTGAGACACCCTGTATATATATAGGGACGAATCTCTCAAGACCACACAAGTCACAAAAAATTAATGTCTCATAAAAATACAGAGTAATTAGATACCAAAGAAATATTTAACACAAACAATAATATAAGATGTTAACTTAAACCAATCACCTGTATGGATACGCCTATGCCGTGTCAGTTTGTCTTTTCGGTAGAAACCTCGTCCACAAAAATCACAAGGAAATGGTCTCTCCCCTGTGTGGATCATGGAATGGCGTGTTAGATGATTCTTTTGGGAGAAGCTTTTTCCACAGACATCACAGTGGAAGGGTTTATCACCTGTATGAGTACGCATATGGTCCAACAACTTACAACGGTAGCTAAAACCACTTCCACAGATGTCACAGGAACAAGACTTCTCACCATGAGCTGCACGGACATGAATGCGTACTCTTTCTGCAGAAGCAAAAAACTTCCCACATATCTCACATGGCACCGTCTTCTCTCCTTTGGTATGGGCTGAAAGATGGGCTTGCAGCTCAGATGCAGCTTTAAATGGGACCTTACATGACGGACATGGCCATAACTTATCTTTATCATCATCTTCTTGTTTCACTAAGTTTGATGGAATTACTTTCATTCCTCCATCAATACCAGGAAAGGCAGGTGGTGCTGAAGCAGCGGCAGCAAGTAGATTTCTGGCAGAAGCAAAGTCACTATGAGTTGCATTATGAGGTTGGACCTTCACCCCACTGCGATTGTTGGGTTTAGATTTGACAGAGTCTTCAGGGTGTTGCAGTGGTGGTGTTGCACTGGCGGCAGCAGCATGGAAATTAGCCAAATGAGGACGTGGATCAAAGCCTTAAAACAAAAAAGGAAAGTTTTTTCATATGTATTTATCATAACCTGTATCTCTCTCTAAATAAAGTTAATTAAAAATCATATTTTTAATTAATTGCAGTTTAAGCATAAATTTGCAAATACCAATTTGAAAATATAATGTATGAATGTAAACCATTCTGGTGACCTCAATCTATACTGAAACATTTTTACATTAATCAGAAGGAACATATACTCATCAATATCTCAAACATTTCATATAATCCCCCACTGCTAACAAATAATGCAGAGTGTCACCATTATCTGGATAAACTACCATATAAATGGTGATTTCACTGTGAAAAATTAAAATTAACTTTATGTAATGCAAATAACTTTACTGGCAAGTACATCACTATCTAAAATAATCATGGCAACCATTAAAGATGAAAAGCTCTGTTACATAGAAAGGTTGGCTGTAGTTCTGGTGCCACATTTGACTAATGATGTGTGTATTGTGAGACTATGTCCATGCAACACAAAAAATGTACAGCCTACTGTAATAAAGTTATTTACAACTTCACTGCTTGCAACTACAGTGAAGTTGTAACCACATCTGGGTGCACATGCTTACTGAGTATGCAGAGAAATTTATTATTAATAGTATTCAACCAGGAATGATTAATAATTCTGATGATGCTGACTGATTTAATTTGCAACCTATAGTAAGAACATATTCCATCAGAAATTTAGGCCTTTATTTATACAATTATCAAAGAAAATTATCTAAAAAGCATGAAACATTAAGAAAAGCTTTGGCTGATTAGTCTTGCATTTCCTACTTGCTCTATAGTATTTTTTATATTGAATATACACCACAATACTAAAATGCAATATATATATATATATATATATAGTGTGTGTGTGCACACACACATCACCAAGTCACATTTTTTTTTTTTTTTTTTTTTTTTTTAATTAAATAAAACCTCACCAATTCAAATCCTGTATAATTTGGACTGCATTCTTCTTTATGTGTGTATTTTATTTATGCAGGCAAGATTTTTTCTAAAAGAGAATTTAATTATACATAGTATTACTAGGTAATGCACTCACACATCCTTCCACTGAACTTTTGATGGCAATATAAAGTGCCTTTTCTTACCTCCCAGTACTGCAGTCCTCATACAATTTACAGATCAGGGAGTCATACTTAACTGTAAATGTTTGTATCAGAAAAAATAACTGGGTGTCTAATTTCTTTTAACAATTCTGACAGTGAACAGAACACTTGAAAAGACAGTGACTAATAATAAAAATTACAACATAAAAAGTGCTATTTAAAAATGGGCTGCAAGCTTCAATGAAGTAAAGAAGAGTACAATAGTAAGGGCACAGAAAAAGCTATTAAATGACGACTACGTCCTTATTGATTTAGATGTAATTAAAGATGAAAAGTTTCCAAATGTAATGTACAACAATGATGAAAAGAATATTAATTTGAGGCTGTAAGAATGTTGCTGAAGAAGATGGGGCTATATATCATATGATGAGAAAAAAAAAATAGCACAAACAGTTTGGAGGGAGGGGTGATCTATAGATGAAGCAGAAATCAAAAAAAAAATAGTAAAGAATAAAAATTTTAATTACAAGAAGCCAAAAGATGCCTCAGTAGTACATGTATTGAATTTGCTAATTCTAAAAAAGAATTTTAAAATTATTTTCTACACCCTAAGGGAATGAAAATAACAATAATATAACGAAACCTGTATTCAATAAAACCTCTGGTTTCTTCAAAAAAGATAACATGACCGTGGAAAGACCATCTACATCATATTAAATTTGCAGTTATTAATATTTAGCAAATTCGAGTTTAAAAAACATTATTTGTGTTCTCTTAGACTTGAACTCTTTGTATACAATTCTGAGAATAAAAACATTTTCACAAAATTTGGTTTTTACCTTTTCATTATACAAAGGGTACTAGGAAAGTTTTGCAATATGACGCAACAATGAATCACAGGAAGCTGCTTGTTGCTGCATGTTGAGACATGTTCATACGTGAATAGTAGCCGCCGCGCCAAGTCGATGGGCTCAGTTATTCATTAGCAGTGAGAGTGTAAAGTGCTTGCGATGGCATCGTGGTCACGAAATGAGATAAGGACAGTTTTGCGGTATAATTTCGTGCGTGGTTTAACCATAGACCAGTGCTTAAAAGAAATGACTCTTGCACTAGATGATGATTGTCCACATCGTACAACGATATTCAGGTGGTATAGAGAATTCCAAAGGGGAAATTTCACTCTGGAGGATTCTGAGAGGCCGGGAAGGCCACGAACGTCAGTTACGGAGGAAACCGTTACTGCTGTGAGGAAAATGTTTGACGAAAACAGGCGAGTGACCTACCAACAGACAGAGGATACTTTGGGCCTAAATGTACCAGCAATTCGTTCGATTCTGCAAGATCATTTGCACGTGAAGAAACTTTGTTCTCTCTGGGTGCCGCATCAACTGACTGAAGAGCAAATGACACGACGTGTGACTTGGTGCCGGGAGATGTTAAAAAAGTTTGATGAGGGACAATCTCGGTATGTGAACAACATCGTGACAGGTGACGAGACTTGGCTGTACTATTACGATCTGCCGACCAAGGCTCAAAACAAAGTTTGGGTCTTTGATGATGACGACACACCCGTAATTGTCAGAAAATCCCGATCTGTAAAGAAGAAAATGATAGCTGTATTTTTCAAATCGAGTGGAATTGTGGAACGTGTCGTTTTGGACACGCAGAAGACAGTCACAGCTAAGTGGTATACTGAACAATGCCTGCCTAAAGTCATTGGATCTATGAAGAACCTGCGGCCAAAGTCAAGAATGGACACCTGGTACCTCCATCACGAAAATGCTCCAGCTCACCGCGCCAAAGCCTGCATATTTGACCACAACAGGACTGAAACTTCTCAAGCGCCCTCCCTACAGTCCAGACCTTGCTCCCTGCGACTTTGCACTGTTCCCGCATGTGAAAATGAAGCTAAAAGGGAGGCGGTTTTCCAGTGATGTGGACCTTCTACGGGCTTGGGACAACGAGTGTGCTTTACTCCCTAGTGAAACTTGGCAGAACTGGTTTAAAGATTGGTTTCGGAGGATGGAGAGGTGTATTGAATGTGAAGGAAATTACTTTGAAAAAATTAAATAAACAAAGCTGTATTGCAAAACTTTCCTAGTACCCTTTGTATTTATGTTCAAACACTATCTAAATTAACATTAGGTTGCTGGACTGTGAAATTTTTGTTTTTATGAATGTGAAAATATTTATAAATAAATATTTGCAAGTCATAGTCTGATATTAACCTAGGGATCTATAGCTTGAAATATACTAATTTTGAGCTTTATGCTATCCCCTTTCACTAATTTGGAGAATTTCACTATCCCTTTCCCCTAGTAGTCCAATTCATTGGGATTTACTGTAACTGACAGTACTATGGTGCTAAATTCTTCTACTTTGTACTGATCTAACTTATTTACTAGAAAACTATTCGAATTCACTATAATTCACTATAATATGCAGTCACATACAATAAAACCTCAAATACAGCACTTTAAAAATGTTTCTTTCTTTCTCTTTTTCTCTCTGTCTCTCTCTCTCTCTCTCTCTCTCTCTCTCTCTCACACACACACACACACACACACTAATCGACTTTCCTGTGCTTCGCTGAGTGTTACATAATACTATCAGAAATAAATTTTACCTTAGCTCCACAAAGCAATGTAGTTCTGACCAGGGTTGCCAGCTTTCAAAAAAAAATCCTCAAGTACGACAGTCATTTTATTTAAGCATGTAACATAACAAAAGTTCCCAATATTTTTAATTTTACGAGTTGATAATCAGCAGAAAAAATAAGTTAATGTGCATTCATAAAAAAAAAAAAAAAAGAAATAAAAACAATTATTCCTATATATATATATATATATATGTATGCAGGGTGATTCACTACCAGTGCGACAAACTTGCAGGAGGTGTAGGGGGCACAAAGACGAATCGGAATCACATAGCATTGCAGGGTCCGAAATGCCTTCATCATGCGGTAGAGGACGTTGAACGGGAGGCTGCGTGAACAGTGATCCAATTGGAAGTCAGCATTTGCGAACTGGTTCCCGAAGCAGTAGGATGGACGAGTATTCAAACATTGAACTGGCCAACATGCACCTCGCGTATAGAGCTGTGGACTGTAACGGGCACGCCGCTCTGCGCCTGTACCAGGAATGTTTCCCGCACAGGCGTACTCCTTGTCATACGATTTTCGCACGTGTGCACAGAAGGTTACGTGAGACTGGTTGTTTCACAAGAGCGAACGACGAGGACACCAGACAATGAGGAGAATGTCCAATGTCTTGCAGAAGGCAATCTGAGTAAGAGTACTCGAGCGATAGGCCAACGATTGGGTATTTCCCAATCCACTGTAGAGAGGATACTGTCAACAAACCAAATGAGTTCATACCATCTGCAACGGGTCCAATCATTGGAGCCTGCGGATTATCCACTCCGGAGGACTTTTGCTACTTGGTTTCTTCAACAGAAACGGTTCGCAAATGCTGACTTCCAGCGGGATCGCTGTTCATGCGACCTCCCGTTCAACGTCCTCTACCGCATGACGAAGGCATTTCGGACCCTGCAATGCTATGTGATTCCGATTCCTCTTTGTGCCCCCTACACCTCCTGCAAGTTTGTTGCACTGGTAGTGAATCACCCTGTATATATATAAAGGCATATATAAATGAATATTATTATATGTAACCCCTTAATGGTAATGTTTAAATAAAAAGTTACATAGAAGGTATTCAGTTGATGAAATGGTTTCAGTAAATGAAAGAATAATGAGTCAGGTATGACAGATGCACCTAAAAGCACAAAGCAGCATTCAAGGATGCAAGAGTATATATAAGTTTGTATTAATATATTGAATAAAGTGTGCATAAATGGATGTAAAAGTTACACAAAGTGCCGGTAACTAGAAGGGTGAGGATAGTTGAAAAAGAAGTGTAGTAGATGTGAAAGGTGAAATATTCTTTCAACTTTCACATATCTGATGATGAAGCCGCATAGCTTCGAAACGATCGTCTGGGTGGTGGTACCGCTGAAAATAAATAACAGTAGTCTCCTCTATTATAAGCGTTATTTATTTGAAGTAATGCAATAGTAGCTATCTCGTTGTGAAGGCAGCCACAATATGAGATACAATTAAAACGATGCCCTCTATGCTACATACGTAGTTCAAGTTTATGGGTTAACTATGGCGTATTTACACCGATACTATATAATTAATACAAACATATACACTTGGTCGTCGACTTACGACCTATGCGACTTACGACCGTCCGCGACTAGGCATAGAAACGAAGGCATGTACAGTATCGCTAAATAAAAGATGAAACATTACAGTATTTAAACTGAAAAATAAAAGATGATAAAAATTTAAAAGATTATAAAAATAAATTATAAAGATGATAAAAAGATTAGAAAGGTTAAAAAATACTGTTAATAAATATATGGCCGACATACGACCAGATCGACTTACGACCTGTCAGTCAGAACAGAAGTCGGTCGTAAGTCGACGACCAACTGTGTATATATATATATATATATATATATTTTTTTTTTTTATGTGAACCCCAAAGACGAGAGGTATTAGAACCTATAGTACTTAGTACCGTGCTTGGGTTGGAGGTTGAGAAGACGAAAGAAGATATTTGTTGACATTGGACTTGAACTTCTGTAGATTGTAATTTTCAGGAAATACGTATGAAGGAAGGTTGTTCCAGAAAACGGCAGTTGAATGAATAAATGAGGAAGATGAAAAGTTGGTTCTGTGGGTTTGAAGTTGGACAGTAAATGGATGTTGGCTGGTGGCAGCACGTGTTCGGACTGTTTTGAAAGAGAGAGAGCGGGATTTATAGAAGCCAATTCAGAAGAACAGTGCCCATGGAAGTATCTGCAGAAGAGGCATGAAGCAGAAACAGTATGTCTATGAGAAAGCAAGTGGAGAGACTCTGTTAGAGATGAATCATTAATTAACCTAACTGCCCTCTTCTGAATGGAATCAAAAAGCCTGAGAGAGGTTTTGGGGGGCACCGCCCCAAATGTGGGAACAATATTCCATGGCAGGGCAGATTTGCGATTTATACAGAGTGAGCAGCTGTTTGGAAGAAAAGTAACGCCGAGAGCGAAAGAGAAAACCAAGTTTTTTTAGATGCAGAGGAAGCAATATTTGTAATGTGCTTGTGCCAAGAGAGAGATTAGAAGTCAGGGTAATCCACAAAAGAGATATATCATTTTGCCTAGAAATCGGAGTGTCACTAAAGATAAGCATAGGAGCAGAAGAATCCTTTTTGCGAGATATAAGACAAGACTGAGTTTTAGAAGGATTGAAATCAACTAAGTTGTCTTTGCCCCACTGTAGAATTACCTGAAGATTGGCATTTAAGGAATTGGTAGCAGATTTTCGAGAAGTTGAAGCTAATTGAGCAGGACAAGGTTTCTCAAAATGGAAAGTGGAATGCAATATGCCATCATCGGCAAAACTATGGATAGGATTTCCAGTCAATGGAAGAAGGTCATTAATATACAAGAGGAAAAGAGTGGGGGACAGAACTGAACCTTGGGGGACACCGGCATTAGTGGAGAAGTTAGAAGACAGAAAGCCATCTACCATGACCATCAGTGAGCGATCACAGAGAAAACTGTATAACCAATTACTAAAAACAGTTGGCAAACCACAAGATGGAAGCTTGTTTAGAAGACCTTTATGCCAAACACAATCAAAAGCCTTTGAGATGTCAAGAGCAACTACTTGTGTTTCACCGAACCTCTCCATTGAATTAGTACATAAATGGGTAACATAAGCCAGAATATCACAAGTGGATCGACATTGACGGAATCCATACTGGCGATCGTTGATCAGACGGAAGGTTTCTAGTAGTTTAAGAGTTGGCGGTTAATCGATTTCTCCATTACTTTAGAAAGAGTAAAAGTAATTGCAATGGGACGATAATTGGATGGGAGGGATTTGTCACCCTTTTTAATAACTGGCTGGATATGAGAAAATTTCCAAGCAGAAGGAAAAACCCTTTGAAATAAGAAAGTGAAAAAAGGCGGCAAAGAATAGGAGTAAGTTCCGGAGTAAGTTCATATAGTAAGCACTGGTTATAGTGATCATTGGTTATTAGAATCAGCTGCTCAAAAGAATAAAATTTCAAAGAACCGATCCAAATCAATAAAATTTACTATACTTTCATTGTTTATTAGAATCACATTTTTGGTTATAAGAATCAGTTTTGAATGCCTCTGTGATATTTTTCTAAAGCACATTTCTGGAGGTCACAACCAAAAAACAATAAAAACGATCTGCAGCTTCCAGTTTATTGGGCTTTTCTGTTGGTGCAATAAACGGGTAGTAAGCTCGATCCTATTCATTTGCGATAATACCCATAGCTGGAATTCTATATTTTTACATTATTATGGTGAAATGTGTTTCCCCTTCACTGAAATCTGCTCTTCAATTCTATATCTAAACTTCGTCTCACTTGCATGTGTCGTGTTAGTTCCAATTTGTGTGTGGTTTGTGCTTTGTTATTGATTGACACTTATCTTTTTTAATGTTTTAAATTTTACTACCAAAAAAAAAAAAAAATGTCAGTGAACAGAAAGAGTGAATTTGAGTGTAAAAGATATGTTACGAATTATAGAAACATACAATACATTAAACTTAGGCGATATGTCACAAAGGGAAGCGGCAGTAAAATTAGGAGTGCCTCAGTCACCTTTATCAAAATTGTTAAAATCACATCACACATTAAATACTAACGTAATTAGTGAAACCAAAAAAAGGAAGCTGAAAGAAAATGCCAAACAGTAGATGAAGTTCTGTTTGTTTGGTTCAAACAGGCCAGCTCATTTAATGCGCCAATCAATCATAGCATTCTTCTTCAAAAAGCTAATGATTTTGCTGAAAAACTACAGAAAGAGTTTAAGGTGACGGACGGATAGCTGACAAGATGGAAGGAGAGGCATGATATTGTTTACAAAAAACTTCATGGAGAAAAACAGGATTCCGATAGTTCTGCAGCAGACACCTGGTTGAAAACCTCTTGGCAAACTGTGTTAAGTGCTTATACTCCTGAAGACATTTTTCATATATATGGAACGGGTTGTACTACAGGGCTACCCCAAACCACTGCATGATTTTTAAAAATTCCTCTGTGTCCGCAGGAAAGAAGATCAAGGACAGGATTACAGTTCTTTTAACATGCAACATGACGGGAACAATCAAGATAAAGCCGTTAGTTATCGGCAAGAGTAAATCGCTTAGATGTTTTAAAGGAGTAAAACAGCTGCCTGTTGAATATGCCAATAATACCAATGCTTGGATAACAGCTTCTTCATTTGAAGATTATCTTCGTAAATGGGATTTGAAATTGGATAAGAAAAACAGAAAAATTGCATTGGTTTTGGACAACTGCCCAGCTCATCCAAAGTTGACTTTCGAAAACACTGAATTAGTTTTTCTACCTTCAAATAACACATCATGATTCAACCTCTCGACCAGGAAATAATAAAAACCTTTAAGACCTTTTATAGATTGGATATGAGACGAAGAATCATATAGATGAAGGTTTGGGAACATCATCCAATATCGCAAAGCAGATAACATTCTAGATGCACTTCATAAGACAATAAATGCCTGGAATGAAGTTTCCAAAACCTGCATTAGCAACTGTTTCAAAAAATGTGGATTAATTATTCATGATGGGCTACTAAGTCACGATACAGATCACATTGAAAAGCCTAAAGACATGGGTAAACAGGAGTTTAATGATTGGGTGGACATAGATGGTGATCTACAAGTTACTACAGCTTTAACAGATGAAGAAATTGATAACTGTTACTGATAATTTCACCAAGGAGGAGGAAAATGAAGGTAAACCCAAACAAATTCCAGTTACAAAACGGCAAATTCGTGAAGCTATAGCCATCCTGAGGAGAGCACTGGAAGAAACTGGTACAAGTGATCGTGAATATAGACGTGAATATAGTTATACAATATTGAAAAATCTATAAATAGACTTTATAGTGCTAATTTAAAGCAATCTAAAATAAATAACTTTTAAATTATAATCATATTACAGTGTTATGTTTAATTAATAGGTATATTGATTAAGCTATGTACATGTACATAATTATATATTTATTTTTATTTTGCTAACCTGTGGATAAATTTATTTTTATTTTGTTCGGAATGTAAAAATCGGGAAGAATATACCGATTTTTACGTATCTTTTAATTGGTAAAAAACCTTTGGTAACAAAGTGTAAATTTGTGCTTTATATCTTTATTTTTATTGGCTCTGGATAATATTTGTCGATTTTTGCTTATTAGAATCAAAATTCAATTTGCAAAGATGATCACTATAACCGGCACTTACTGTGCATATATATATAATATAATCCAGATCGGATTAATGCCATCTATAATCGATTGTACATTACATCCGCCGGTATACTATTTGTTATAGCCTAAGTAAAATACGTACATACTATTTAATAGGTCAGTAAGTTAGTTACTGTAGTAAAGGCCAAAAATGTAAAAAACCGAATCTACTCGTGTATATGAATACAAAAATATGTATATCAACATGTTGATATACATACTACAATAACTAACTTATTGACCTATTAAATAGTACGTACTTATTTTACTTAGGCTATAACAAATATATATATATATGTATGTATGTATGTATGTGTGTGTGTGTATATGTGTGTGTGTGGGGGGTTTTTTTTTTTTTTTGCGGCTTCTTGGGTTTTATTGTATGTCATACACTACACTGACTTTCCCACCTGTAAATTGATGTTACTCTACAATTCATGCACTTTTAAATAAATCTATTTCGCACCTGTTCCTCTCATCCTTCCATGTTAAATTCATTACCAAAAATACTTTTGCAGTAAGAGGCTTTAACCAATAAATTGATAATAAGCAATTCATCTGCATCTTACTTGGTCCTCAAGGATATCCTATTTTAACTATATACAACAAATTCCATATGTGTATATGTGCAGTAACAAGTATACCAATAAGTATATTGGTATATTATATGCTAATATACTTATGCGTACAATGTGGTGTTAAAAATCACTGTGCCAACTCCATTATATGTGCAATTCTTTCGTGTAGCCTCAATAATTATAGCATTTCTTCAGGAAACATTGATGTAGCTGCTGAACCAGCAAGATAACCTGAGCATCACATTCTGAGCCATAATTATGTGGCTATTGTTACTATACATCAACAGTTACATACAGTTTCATGTGTTCTAGTAACACTAACTATACACTCCTTTAATCTCTGTGGCTGTCCTAGAGTATAAGCAGAAAATTTATTTATTTCTGAGATTAGAAATAAATATGCTTAATAAATCTGAAAATTAAACCAACTTTTGTGGTTTCACTTTTTGCTTACAGCATTGTTTTAGCAGTGTCACACGTCACTGTCAGGGTTGCATATTCTTATGGTTACGGTGTTTTTTGTAAGTGTTTACTGTGTGGGTTCTGAAGAGTGAAAAGAGGAAAAAAAAGTGAGTGTTGCTGGAGCTGATGTGGCAAAAGAGAAAATACATGGAATTTTAAAGAAAAATTATATTATAATAAGAGAAATGGTCATGGAATAAAACCTAATGACCATGAGCTACATTTAGCACACTAAAGAATAAGTTCAAGAATGAAAGGGTAAAGAACAAATGCTTTCACTCTTGAACTAATTCTTCAGTACACTGACTTAGCTCATGGCCATTAGGCACTATGCCATCACCACTTCTCTTGCGAAACATGAAACTGGGTAGGAGAAGTAAACAAATTTCTTCTACCATACAAATAGTTCCATAAAGTATGAAATGAAGACTTTCCAAAATATGAATTGATGAAAAATGTTTGCACTGGATTCAGTTAACCTTGCAATGATTCAAGAGAAAGAAAAAGATATTTATGAGAACATGAAAACTCATATGACAGAAGGCACCAGTGGCCTCCAAGATACAAAATTTATGCAGGATGGCATAATGTAAAATTGGCAGGAGGAGGAGGAGGTGCTTTCTGAAATTACTGAGACAGGAGAATACAATGATAATAAAGCATTCAATGTGGAGGAAACAGGAATATTCTGGAAGATGATGCCCACACATACATACACTGCAGTTGATAAGAAAATACGGCCTGGTTTCAAAGCTGCAATTTTGCAACACAAGTGGCAATATCAAATCAAAGACATTTCTAGTGTATCAATGAAATCCACATTCTTTCAAGAATCGGTCAGTCTTCGCTGCCAGTGATTTTTAAACTGTATAAGAAAGCATGGATTACCCATTTATCTGCACTATTTGGTACCAGAAGTGGAAAAATATTTGTTGGAAGATAACACAGAAGTTATCCTTGTTAATCCTTGACAGTGGTCCTAGTCATCCACCTCAATTGTAGTTTCTAGCCCTAAGATGTTCTCTCCTCCACTTTACTACTCCAACCTAATGGAATAAGGAGTTATTTTCATCTTTAAGCAGCATTATTTCAGAAACATCACTGATAGGAAGGAAGTAACAATTTCTGTATACTTTTGAAAAGGGTCAAATGTAGTGAAAAGAAGGCTACAATCTCAGAAGATATCAAGCAATCCACTTGTAGGCCGCCGTAGCCTAGTGGTCAGGCGCGCGGGTGCATAAGTACACGTGCCTTGACTGACCGGGGTTCAAGCCCATGTCTACTGAATACGGTGCTGTTTTTGTATTCTGTCTGTTTTGTGAACTCCTCTGACCATTTGGTCGTTCCGGAGTATAAACAGAAAATTTATTTTATTTATTTAAAGGGTTGTGGAGAAAGCTCTGTCCACAGTTCGTACAGACATGGCAAAACATCTTAACTGAAACTGGATACTGAAGATGAGAATGAGTTTCTGGAATCTCACAGAAAAGACCTTATCACTGCTGATTTGACCAAGTTGTAGGCACAAATGCAGAATGAAACAGCAAGTGATAATAGGAGTCAGAGGATTCCAATCCAGGTGTGGAAAGTGGTAATGTTCTTTGGTGGGAGGGGGGGGGCTTTATGATAACTAACAACACTTGTTCTTTGAATCAATTTCTCAAACAAGATTAGTTATATCAGATTATACACGATAACTATATTTATTCATATTGAATTTAAAAAAAAAAAACCTGCAAACCTCTGAAAACATATCTAAACAAGTTACACAAGTTTATATGGGAAATTTATGTTTGGTTAATAAAACAAAATCTACTTGTAATTTCTTCTAACTCAAAAACACTATTAACATGCTGACACATTTTTAAAAAGAACACTCCCGATTACTGTTTTATCAATATTATTCTACTGCTTAAAAGAAACAACCCTTATCGTGCCATGAGATCTCAAGAGAAACCCAGTAACAGTATCGCTGATAAAAGTAATATGAACCCACTAGGGTTGCCACATGCCTGGCTTTCTGAACAGACATCCTCCTTCAGGCATGGATTGTCCAGATTTCCACATTAATATAAAATAAAGAAATTCATGTTAATGAGTGTTTATGGAAATTTTGTCAGTTTCCTCTTAAGTTAGGCTCGTTTCAAGTGTGCATATTTTGAAGTTCATCCTTATTCCTATTTCTTTTGGTGTACGTACAGACTACCAACTGATGCTTGCATGGAGACATGTGTCTTTTTTCTGCAGGAACCAGAAATATCAGTCAGCAAGCTTTGCAGTAAAGTGTTTTATTATTCAAGGAGCCCACATTAAAAATATCAAAGTGATCAATATCATATTCGGCACAGTGGGAAAAAGAATAGAATATCCTTGCATAAAAGAGTAGTGAGGATCAATATTACATATTGATTATTATATGTGTGTGATACTGAGGTATAAAATAAAGGAAAAGGTGGCTTTATCAAATACAGTGTAACTGAAAAACAAACTGCATCAAAGAAATGCATGAGGTTCACATAACATAGACCTACATTTTAAATATTATATATTTGAAAAATTTTTTATTTTATTTTTTAATTTGATTTTCTTATAATAATTGTTATATAACCAGGAAAACATACCAACTACGTGGTATCACAGAGGGTAGTGGAGAACAAAAATGCCTAACGGTAATTGTTAAGTCAGATATGAAGTTCTCTGAATAGTGCAGACAGACTACTGCCGTCTCCGTAGCCAGGTGGGCAGGAACGGTAGTGCGTAACACATGCTTCTTGATTAAAATGGGGTTCGATCCCGTGTCCACCAAATACAGAGGATGCGGAAAGGCCAGGCAATGACTACCACATATCGCCGGAGCAATATGGCCTTAGCTGCTAATGATCCTAAAAACCAAATAACAACAACAACAACAGACAGGCTACTAAGACAGCTCATGAGCTTTGTCAATTATATAAAGCAGAGATAAAGTAATATTAACCTGTTGTATAATGCAATGGTTAGGCCATGTCTTAAGTAGAGGTAGGCCCCGTTTTATGCCTGGGTTATGTTCCACCTCCTCAGGGTCGTTAGATGAAGCGGCATAAATCGAGGAATAATTATACTTTTCAACTTCCTTTGCTATACTGTTCATAGCTCCAGCCTGCAACATGGTGTGCACATTCCAAGTTCCAAATCTCAATACCAAAAAAAACTTTAACCATATATTATTGTTTTGTTGTTCTTATTTGGTTTTTTTAGGAGCATTAGCAACTAAGGCCATATTGCTCCAGGATATGCGGTGGTCATTCCCTGACCTTTCCGCATCCTCCGTATTTGGTGGTGACTGGCTTGAACCCCGGTCTAATCAAGAAGAGTGTGCTACGCACTGCTGCTCCTTCCCACCTGAGGAGGAAGAGAAGGAGATCTCTAGGTCCTCCTTTGAAAGAGGCTCACCATGGCTTTACAGAAACTCACTGACATCATCAATGTCAGCCTTGTCAAGGCCAACATCCTCAGCCATCCAAGTGCCATCTTCAGCCACTGCTGAAACTGGCACAACCTCAAAAATGTAAGATACTGCATTAGGCCACAATTTCTTCCAAATGCCATTCATGCATGACTGCGACACTTCTTTCCAGGCAGCAGCAATGCTACTTATGGCCTTAAGGATGCAGCAGGACCTCCACCTCATAGTCACCGAATTATATGCCGGCACTGCCTCGAAAATCCCTTTGAAGATCGTACGCAAATAGTACGCCTTGAACGTTGCAATAAGCCCCGATCCATTGGCTGCAACAATGAGGTCTGTTTTGGTGGCAAATAAATGACTTTCACATTCAGAATGTTGTTAGGGATATCTTCAAGGTTGGCTGGATGTCCTGGAGCATTGTCGAGGACGAAAACAACATTTTTGGGCGAGTTGTTTGCTGCACAAAATTGGGCCACCTCTGGACAAAAGGATGAAGTGTACCATCACTAAAAAGGGTCTGGGTCACTCACACATTTTTATTAGAGCGCCAGAAAACAGGAATGCAAGTCTTCACAATGCCCTTCACAACACACGGATTCTCGGAATGGTACAACAACATCAATTTTAACTTAAAAGTGCCTGATGCATTACCACACAGAAGTAACGTAAGCAATATTTTCCAGCCATATAACCGGGGGCAGACCTCTCTTCACAGGCTATATACATTCTACCATGCATCTTCTTCTAGTCAGATATGAAGCCCTGTTTCATCAACATTAAAGACCAAGTCTGGGGTGTAGCAGCCTTCATACATTAACTTTTGGAATATGGGAGAATATTCCTCAGCACCTGCAGTGTTGGCACTAGCTGTCTCACAAGTAATTTTTAAATTGTGAAACTGGTCTGGTTTTTGAACCGGGAAAACCAGCCCCTACTAGCCAAAAATGATTCAGTCCCTCCAAATTTTTCATAAGCCCCTAGCCTTGTCCAATAACCACTGCCTGTGTTACAGGAATGTTATTTTGGTACATATCATCTATCCGCAGCACTAATAACTTCTCCATCTTCTTATTCCTTGAATAAGTTGTTCTAGAAACACTTACATTAACAATTCAATAATAACAATGTGACCACTTGATCTTCTCAGCATTATTCTAATGGTTGTAACAGTAGAAGGCGCTAAATTTAAGGTTTTGCACACCTCCAAATGCCACTCACCAGATTCCATTCGATGAATAATGTCCATTTTCACTTCAATCATTAGAGATTTGCGGCTTCTTTTAACATGTGCATGCATAAATTCACCACTATGCTCAGAAGACATGGTTGCACAATTTATTTAAAATAATAAGGCACTAATGAATACAGGAAATTATTAAAATTTTAGGCACAGCTCACAACAAGTGCAGACTGGCAAACGAGGAGAAAGCAACTGACGTCAACACTAGTATTGTCTAGGTACCCACTTCCTGTGTTGCTTTTACGCTTGCACTTTCAAATTTTATTTTTATATATAAACACTGGTGTTCAAAGAAAGTGCATCACCCCTTAAAATTGTAATTGTCGTCCAAATAACGTTAAGTATATGGCAATATTTCTTACAGATTGCATCAGATAAGATTGACAAGCATATGTGATGATGCAATATTGCATCAGCTGTTATTTTCGGCTATATTAGCACACTCTGCAAGAGTTGCATCCATTTCCTTGCTTGTGTCAGGATGGCGAGTTATGTGCAGTTGACGCCACGAAGAAAGAGTGCTATTGTTGCTTTACATGAGGAAGGATGTTCTTCCCATCATATTGCTTATAGAATGTCTTCAGTGAGTCATCAGTCAACAGTGAGTAGATTTTTTTCCAAACTCAAGAATACTGGTTCTGCTGATAAGAAAAAAGAAACCGGACACAAATGAGTCTCTATGCCAAAACATGACCATGTATATGCCTTAAAAACCATAAAGCTGCTTTGTCTGGAGAACATACAGGAGTGGTAGCAAGTGCAGTAACAGTCAGAAGATGCCTCTTCAAAAATGGACTTGTAGCCCATCGTCCTAAGAAGAACCCCTCCTCACATAAAAAAATGGCCCGATTAATTTGGTGTAAGGAGCATGTCAAATGGACCCCAGAGCAGTGGAAATTAGTTATTTTTTTGGATGAGAAGAAATTCAGCCTGCATGGCTCTGATGGGAGACAAATGATTCGCTGTAGACATGGTAAAGAATACCATCCACACGCTATGGTGTCTACAGTGAAATTCCCTACCAGCCAAATGATACAGGGGTGCATTTCCCATCACGGAGTAGGTCACCTGCAGTTTATAAAGGGTTCCTAAATATCAATGGATACCTGGCTATACTGGAAGGCAAATTGCTGCCACCATTAGAGACCATTTCAACCTTCCAAGTAACTGCATCTTTCAGGATGACTCTGCTCCCTGTCATCAGGTAAAGAGTGTAAGTAGGCACTTCTGTAGTTATTTTAGCTTCATTTCTGCATTAGAGGTTTGACAGTAATGTGTTTACATTTTCTACAGGTGAAAAAATGTTGGAGAAACAGTCCATTACAACTCTTAGCTGGCCAGGAAACAGCCCGGACCAGAATCCTATAGAGAACTGTTGGCAACATGTGGAATCTGCAATTGCCAGAAAGAAACCAAAAACCTTCGTGAACTTCAGGAAGCCATAATTCTTGTTTGGAACAGCGAACTATCAGTTCGTTGTTCCAAATTGATCTTGACAATGTCTCGATGGTGTGCTGCTGTCATCAGGGTCAGAGGCAGATCAAGTAAATATTAGTCAGTTCACCTGGTGAACTTTTCATTTTGTTTTGCATTTAAAATGATAAACTGAAGCAAATTGAGGGCTTCTAATAACATTTCAGCCATAATTGTCATGTTTACCAAAACTGTTGTATAAAGGTTGCAAATGTTCATTTTGGAATATTTTGAGAGCACCTGTCAAATATTACTCAGCTTTGCCTTAACTATTAATAAATATCTTTTGTTTATATTTCTATTTATGTAAAATGCCATCAGGAAAAAGGGTTATAAATGTGCAATTCCTAGGTGATGCACTTTCTTTGAACACCTGTGTGTGTATGAGAGAGAGAGGGTGTGCGTGCATGCGTGTGTTTTCTCATTATTATTTTAAAAGGGTGCTAATTTGAAATGGCGTAAAGCGAGGCCTACCTGTACTGTATATCTGGAAGTCTCATTTTAGGAAGAATATGGATCTCTTTCAATGAATGCAGAGAAAGAAAAGCAAAAAAATTAGTGAGGGAAACAAAAGGGTACTCTGCCAAGAAAGGCTTCAGTTATGAAAATTGCAGCGTCTGGAAGCTTGGCCTCTGCAAGATCAGACTGAGATTTTTATAACAGACTGAATAAGTTAAATGCACTAGGGTGCACAAATTTAAAATGAGGAACAATGGTTGCCTGATAAATGTGCAGGAAGTTTGTTTTCGCCAGCTGATAGTTGAAACAAATTTATGAAAGCGGATAGCTGAAACAAATTGAAGAACTAGACAAATTATTAGAGGGGGTTGGACAGGTGAATTTTTTTTTTTGCCGATGCTCTAAAGCTTCCTTTCTTGGATCATTTGCCACTACTAACACTAAAATCCATATTTCCTTGGTGTCCTCCTCATTTCGATTTTTAAATGTGGCAACCCCAGAACCCGATACAGCAGAGTGCAGTCTCCAAAATGAAAATCAAAAATATAAATGGTTTTATTGTTTATATTTTTATTTCATTTTGGTGACTACAGTCTGCCATAATGGGTTCATGTTACTCTTATTTTATTATCGATACTGGCACAGTTTCTCTTAAGACCTCCTGATTAATATGGATGAAAGCTCAACAGGGGTGTTATTTTTAAACAGAAGAGTATAAATAATAAAACAGTAAGCAGTTTTCTTTTTATGTGTTCAGTGTGTTAATAGGGTTTCCAAATTAAAGGTACCAAGTAACAAATCACAGGTAGATTTGTTTTACATTAATAATTAATACTGTGGTAACAAACGTATTCTTTTATCAATAATATATGATAGGTGCCTCCGTAGCCAGGTGGGCAGGAGCAGCAGTGCGTACCACACGCTTCTTGATTAGACCGGGGTTCGAGCCCGTTACCACCAAATACGGAGGATGCGGAAAGGTCAGGGAATGACCACTGCATATCCCCAGAGCAATATGGCCTTAGTTGCTAATGCTCCTAAAAAAAACAAATAACAACAACAAAACAATAATATATAGTTAAAGTTTTTTTTGGTATTGAGATTTGGAACTTGGAATGTGCACACCATGTTGCAGGCTGGAGCTATGAACAGTATAGCAAAGGAAGTTGAAAAGTTTAAGAAGGATATTGTTGCTCTACAAGAAGTTAGATGGAAAGGTAAAGGTGTGATTAGTAAGTCGAAATTTACAATGTATTACTCTGGAATTGAAGCCAGACAAGTAGACATGGTGTAGGATTTCTGATTTCTAAGAGAATGCGCAGATCAGTACTTGCTTTCACAAAAGTGTCTTGGAGAATTTGCAGCCTTAGAGTTAAAAGAAAATTCCATAATATGAACCTTCATTAATGTGTACACTCCAACTGAAGGTGTGAATGATGACATTGCAGATGGATTTTACTCCAGGCTATGTGTGAAAGAACTCAAAGACAGGATGCTATTATAACTCTCAGTGACTTTAATGCTGAACTAGGCAGGGAAGAATTTTTCACAGGTCTATTTGGGGGAGACAGCCTACAATGAAGAAACAAACAATAATGGTCTTAGAGTAGCACAATTTGCTGCTGCCAACAACTTTAAGGTCATGAGTACCTGATTTCCAAGAAGGAATATTCATTAAGGTACATGAAAAATCCATGGTATAAATCAGGCTAATCAGATTGATCATGTACTGGTCTCTGAGAGGTGGGCTACTGCAACTGAAAATGTCTGTTCTTTTCGGAGCCTCAGCTCCAATTCTGATCATTTTCTAGTGGGAACCAGACTGAAGTATAAAATAGCTCTTGTAGCAAGAGGAAAGGCTGAGAAAACTAAGCGGTGGAATGTAGAGAAATTGAACAATAGACTTGTTGAAACAAAGTACCAGGCAGAGTTGGCCTGAAAACTGCAGGAACAGATAAACGGTGAAAAGATTGAAGATGAATGGACTTGCATAAAGGCCTACAGTTCTGGATGCAGCACACGTAACCTTGGGTGAGATCTCAAGGCCAAGAAATGAGGAATGGCATGATGAAGAGTGTCGAGTAGCAGTAGAATTGAAGAGACAAGCCAGGATGGAATGTTTACAGCAGAATAGCAAACACTACAAGGAAGAACAGACAGCCGCAGGTAGGATATGTAGAAAGAAAAAGAGAGAGAAGCTTTGAGAAGGAGGGTCGATGAAATGGTGGAACATTATAACAAGAAGGAAAGTAGAGAGTTTCATAAAGAAGATTAAAGAAAGTACATGGGAATTCCAATCAAAAGTTACTGCATGTCGGGATAGTGAAGGAAACTTGCTGACTGAAAGAAAGGAATTTCTGAAATGGTGGAAAGAGTATTTTGAGAACATTTTGAGAGGAGGCAAGACTGAAACAAAACAGCTATTGTACTATTCAGTAGAACCATGCATTGAAGAGCCTAGTTCCAAAGAAATTTGAAAAGTTAAGTGCTTAAAGAACTTTAAAGCACTAGGACCTGATGGAATACTGCAGAGTTGCTCAAGAATGGTGGAGTGACACTATGGAGAAGAATAGATAATCTGATACTATTAATATGGTGTGAGGGAAAAAAAATCCCGGATGAATGGACACTTGGAATCATACAGCTGATTCACAAGGGTGATAAACTGCTTTGCTCTAACTATAGATGCATTACATTGCTGAGCGTTACTTACAAGGTTTTGTTGCGAATTATTTATAACAGACTGGCAGCATATTCAGAGAAAATCATTGGAAGATATCAGTGTGGTTTCAGACCCAATCGCTCAACAACTGATCTGATTTTCATCTTGAGGCAGATACAGGACAAAGCATTTGAGTATAATATACACTTATTTAACCTATATTTAGATTACAAACAAGCTTTTGATTCACTAAACAGAGAAAATGATAAAAGATCTCCTTGTTCTGGGCATACCTGTAAAGATTGTTAGTCTCATAAAAGCAACCCTGGCTAGCTCTAAAGTGGTGGTGAGAATTGACGACTCCCTTTGACATTAACGCTGGTGTTAGATAGGGTGATGCACTCTCTACTGTTTGATTTTAGAGGCCACTGTCAGAAAATTTATAAGTGACTGGACACATAGGCACAAAGACAGTGCAGATCTATGAATAAGCTGACGATGTCGTTATTATCAGTAAGACTAAAGGAAACAGTGGCCAGGCTGGATAGAGAAGCATAGAGAAGAGGACTTAGGATAAATGAAGCAAAGATAAAATATATGGAAGTCCGGAGAATGGCAGATAACAAGGAAAATTTAAATACCAGCAACTTCGCATTTGAGCATGTTCAAAATTCGCTTATCTAGGTTTGCAGATAAACCAGTCAAACTCTATTACTAATGAAATTAAGTCCTGTATCCTGAGTGGAAACAGATGCTTAGAAGAGTACTGAACAGACATTTAAAATTAAGAATACACAAAAGTCTCATCAGACCAGATGTAACATACGGTTGTGAAGCTTGGACATTAACGAGTAAAGATGAGCAGTTGTTGAGAACATTAGAGCGTAGAATTTTGAAAAAAGTTTTGAACAAGACATTGATGGATCCTGAAGGATCAGAATGAACCAGGAACTTGACAATCTTATTCAGGGTGGACATTATCAGATTTGTGAAGAGCCAGAGACTTGCCTGGTTGGGACATGTTATGAGAATGGATGACAGCAGAACAACTAAGAGAATAATGAAATGGAAACTTACTAGTAGGAGGACAAGAGGAAGACCACAGAAAGGATGAATGGATGGATGGATGACATAGAAGAGGACTTAAAGATCATGAGAATAAGAAGTTGGAGAAATTAGACTTCTGGGAGGGCTTATTGGTGGAACGTCATTGAGAAGGCTAAGACCCACCATGGGTTATAATCCCAGAAAAAAAAAGATATGGTTAAAGTATAGTTTCCAGGAACACACCGCATAATTAAATGAGCATGTGGCACTCAGTTAATGTATACAATATACCTCTTATATATATTAGGTATATTGCACACATTACTGTACCACGTAACTGCACTTAATACATATATTAGGTAGAGTTAGAACAGTGGTCAGTAGCAATTTGGAGCAACCAGTACAAGGCATATATCATGGAGCATAATTTCATTGATTTCTAATTTCGGATCGCGTGAGTTTGATTCACAATATGGAAAATACTCTTTGGAAAGTTGCAGCCAAGTTTCCAGGTAGTGAGGGATGAGTGTGGGGTTGAGAACCCCTTGGGTCCTCAGAGTAGTTTGGACGAGTGGTCCCTGTTCTTGTTATTTTTTTCTTATGTTACAATAACATGCAGATATAAAATCAAACACAAAATTTCTGATATCAGAACTCTCATTACTCTGTCCTGAACAGTCTTGACATAATGAAAAAATCAAGCAGGATGAAAATTTGACAGAGAAGTAAAATTATGGATTCTGTTAACATGAGATCAGTAGAAAATTTTTAAAAATTTTCTAATTATTTTTTGTATAAATAAATAAATATTTTGTATAGGATGCTAGCAAGGCCCTTAGCAGTCACAGGTGCACCATTAATAAAGCCATCACTGCTAGCAGCACAATTTACAATTGTGACCACAACAGTTTCAACTGAAGGCTTAGAATGAGATGCTCAGGTAAGTTCCCCAAAGTAAGCTATGTGACAAACTGAGGTAATGGCAACGTTGCTTCTAGATTCCACCAGAATATTTCTAATCTGAATGCAATGTTTCAATGTTTCAGAAATCCAGAAATCCGATAAGTTCTACTTGTTTATTTTCTTTTAAATATATTTAGAAGAGAACTTGTGTAAAATAGGTGATTATAATAAGCATATTAAAGGCAAAATGCCTCTGCTGTAAGAAGTAAAAAAAAATTTAAATGATATCAATGAATTTAATCGCACCTGCAATCCGATTTAATCAGATTAACTGATTGTTCAAGGCTTTCTTTCCTAGATATAGGCAATTTCACTTGGCTATTATTGGAAGTGAACAGTTATTGTTTACTAATTACTCAACTGAGTAATTAGAAAATAATTACTCAGTTGCTTACTCAGAAATACACATATTAAGTACTTGACCACCTGAATTTTGAAATTTCTCACCTTTAACATTTATAAACTTGAACATAGAAGTGATCTCTCTCTCTCTCACCCACCCACACCAGTGTTTCAACTAAAATGCATCACACTTGTTTTTAGGTTTCTGCTATTTGTTGCCTGAACTTTTTTTTTTTTTTTTTGATATTTGGGCAGAAATTCTAGAACTTTATTAAAATTGTATTAAGTATTACTGTTTAGATTTTGTGATTTCAAAATTTAAATGTTGTCTAATTTGCTTTATTTCTCAACTGGAAGATTATTTCCCTCTCCCTTCATTTAGTCTAAAAATTTGTAGATTTTGTTAACAAGAGAAATCAGTTGAAAGCAATTTTTAAAAATATTTGTTTCATAAATGCTGATTTTGTATTAGATGCTGGCAAGCATCTCATAGAAAACTTATGTTATTGGTATATTTCTGAAATGAACATAAACTAGTTTTATTTGAAGTGGAAAAAAATGAAACAAACACAATGGTTGTATGTGCATGTTTAACTATGTAGAACTGCTAGCTGTAGAGGGGCCGTTTGCATCAACACCAGAAGAAGAACTCTTTATTGCATACAAAAGGCACACGCCGTACACAATACCCTTCACAGCTACAAGCCAGGGGTTGACGTGAGCACTTACTCATATCTACAACTTTTGTGATTGTTCTGTCCCCCCCCAATAAAAGTGTTTTATTTTGATTCAAAAGCACACCAATAACATCCAAACGACCCAGGGAAAACAACTTTCCCACTGAGAAAAAAAAGCAGTTGGTTAGATAAAATTTAGAAACCATAAAATCTGAATAATAACGTCTGAACAAATAAAATACAAAAAAAAATTCAGCTCAAATAATAAAATCTAGACGGTAAACAGCCTAAACATAAAAATAAGCACCCCGTGCCATTTAACCGAAACATCCTGCATATACATGGGTTTCATAACATATGGGCCATACAAGATCAATTTAGGACCTGAAAACAATGAGGGGGGGGGGGAGTTTATACAAACATGTGTCTAATCTTGAATGATTGCAGAGTTATGGCTGTTTGAATTTTAAAAAAATGGCAATAGCAAAAAATAATAAATAAGACAGAAGTCTGTATGGGCTGGGCCTGGTTACACAAATGATGTTTGGGTTCGAGTCAGATACTAATAATCCTAATGAATTATAACTATTCAACCATTTTGGACTCTTTCAGGCTATTTCTTACATATATTTTTTTTTTTTTTTTTTTTTTTTTGTGTTTAAATTCTCAAAGGTTTTTTTTTTTTAGAAAAAAATGTGTTATTTATCCTGTTGGCACTTTTAATTGACCAATAAGGTACATTTCACCAACATCTCCAAAATTCACTGAAATTTGTGGAAATGACCCGCCAACAGTGCAACCTCAAAAGAAATTTTAGTGCAGCCGGATTAGTAGTGCAAGTGCATTGAACCAATTGAAGTAGCAACAGAGTCGACTCTATTTTATTTCTTCAAAACAATTTGCAATTAAAAACATGTGAAGGGAATGTGGCTGGTGGACGTGGATATCAATATTCATTCTGGAATTATATTAAATATGGTAAATTGAAAATTTATTACAGTTTCTTTTTTTATAATTAATAGTGATAATTATTGTTGTTATATAATTATTAATACTGAATTTTGTACTGAATAATTATTAATACTGAATTTTGAAACAAACATTTTATTTTTTTTATTATAAAACTTCAGAAACTAATGCTAGTGATTTTATTTATATTAAAAGTTTCATTTGAGTTGGGATAAAAATCAGTTTGGCTAGGTGAATGGGTAATGAATTTGAAAAATATATTCAGGCTCGGCTCGGACCATCTAGACTTTGGGCCGGGTAAAAATAAAAAAATGTAGGTCTATGCAGACTTTAAAAATAAGAATAAGCAGGCACATACCTAGTAAAGTGATTAATTTTATTTTTTAACATTCTGTAAAATTCAAATAATCATACCGCCATTTCATGAACTTTTTTTCTGTTTTCTGATCCTCAAAGTATGGTCCATGTGATATGAACACAGATGCATATAGTATTTTTTTTTTTTTTTTTTTTTTAATATTACACAAACAGAAAAGATAAGCATGAATAATTTAGAAATTTTGATGTTTATCTGTTTTATAAACTTAAAAATCAAATGGCTATACTGCATTTGTTTATACTGTATTTTTTCCCCCAGCAATAATAAAAGTTCTGTTTCATTGAAAATAACAAGTATAAAACACAATTTTTAAATTTATTAAAAATTAAAAAATTTAATAACAATTATTGTAATCTATTAGTAAAAGGTCAAGAAAATTGGCATAAAAAATGATCTGTTAGGTACAATGCATCTACTTTTGTTATGACTAGGTGCACAACCACTGCCAAGTAAATAAAATAAATAAATTTTCTGTTTATACTCCGGGACGACCAAACGGTCAGGAGTTCACAACATAGACATAATACAAGAAACAGAACCGTATTCAGTAGTCAAGGCACATGTACTTATGCACCCAAACACCTGACCAATAGGCTATGTCAGCCACTTAAGTAAAATGTAAACTAAGATATTTTTTAAAAATTAACCCTGAATTTACACTGTATTAAATTTATAATGTAGCTGTTTAAATCTGAATTTCAGCTTTTCAGAGAAAGAGACTCCACCTTGAACAAGATAATAATAATCAGCCATTTCAAACAAATTCATATAAAGACAATTTCTAGAAAATATTCTTAATTATATATTCTGCAATCAGAAGCCAAGAAGTTCTAAAACAATCAAATAAATGATACAAAATATTATAAAATTATAAAACATGTTTTTAGTTAATGGGAATTTTATGTTCCTGTCTATTAATGAAATTATTATATAATTAGGAGCATGTAAAATTAATATAATTTTTTTAGTAGTTTACACCAACCTTGAAATAATAAAACAAAAAACAAAATTAATAGTTTAATAAACCAATATTACTAATTTACAATAAATTACTATTTACAAAAGGTATATAAAACAAAAAGAAGAAAATATATTAAAATATACAGAATTAAAAGCGGTAAAATCTGAAGCTTTCGAAGGCTTGAGAAAGCTTCAGGTTTTAGAGAAAGAAGCTTCAGATTTTAGCGCTTTTAATTCTGTATATTTTATTGTAAATCTTCTTTTTGTTTTATATACCTTTTGTAAATAGTAATTTATTGTAAATTAGTAATATCGGTTTATTAAACTATTAATTTTGTTTTTTGTTTTATTATTTCAAGGTTGGTGTAAACTACTAAAAAATTTATATTATAATATGCCCAACCCCAGAGGCCTATTTGAAGATGTAAAATTAATCTTTTGCGATTCCTAAAAATTTTTTTGCCAATCTGAGTAGATCATCTTAAAGTAGAAAAGTGTGTGTGTGTGTGTGTGTGTGTGTGTGTGTGTGTGTGTGTGTGTGTGTGTGTGTGTGTGTGTGTGTGTGTGTGTATTCCAATCCAATAGCAGTTACTCTAATTTTTATTTTAAAAAAAAATTCTTTGGTTGAAAAGTTAAAAAAAAAAAAAAATCGTGGCAAATAGTATGTTAAAAATAGCATCACAAGTATCCAGAAATATACTGTCAGTCTCTGTCACTTTGTATAATGTGTAATTGTCATTCTGTATTTGATCTTGGGAAGCATATTTTAAAATAAATGACAAAAGCTCTATTTATTATCAGTCACCTGGAAAGCATGTCTTTCATTAGAACTCAAACTTCTGGGAACAAATGTTATCAGAATTTTGCTCTCTTTGCTTTAGATTACTATATTTCCAAATGAAGTCTAGTTCACAAAATAAATTACTAATTTTGATATGCGATTTGTTATGAAAATAACCAATAATATTTACTATCTTAAAAATAATTACAATTAATGACAGAAGTTTCTTTGCAAGTTATATTTAATAAAAGCATTATTTTCAAGACATTTTATCTTCCAAGTTAATCCATAACTAACTGCAACATTTTTTGGCACCTCTGTAGCCAGGTGGGTAGGAGCAGCAGTGCGTAACACATACTTCTTGATTAGACGAGGGTTCGAGCCCTTAACCACCAAATACGGAAAGGTCAGGGAATGACCACCGCATATCCTGGAGCAATATGGCCTTAGTTGCTAATGCTCCTAAAAACCAAATAACAACAACAACTGCAACATTTTAATACAAGTCAAGTGAAATTGTGATTATTTGCTGTATTATGCCTTTTCAAATAAGTTATCAGCTTTTGAAATAAATTATTCAGAAACACCAACAACGCATATAAATGAATTTCAAGATGGGTCTACCTGCGACATTTCAGCTATTCAAGAAAATAAAAGGAGAAAAGATAAGGATGGAATGTATAAAAAGCAGTACAACTAACTTTTTTAATGGAGTATAGAAATACACAACTTCTGATGAAACTCATAATGGACATTAAGCACCGCTGACAAGGATAACCATTATATCAAAGAGAGAGAGAAACTAGACATCACACTGGAATGCATTACTCCATACTAAATATCTTAATTTAAACCACAAATATTTAACAACTGACTTTTTAAAAAAATCATAATCTCCTTCTGGGCTTCTTACAATTGCCAACTAGCCAGTTTTTTTTACCTTAAAGTAAGTTTCTAATTTCCGGGAGAGGAGAGTTTCATCATTATTATTTAAATTACTAATAATACAAAAGGTTAAAATCCAACAATTCTGAAGCCATACTACCATCAGATTTAAGGGTGATAATTAAATTATAATTAGCATTTTTACCATCAAAAATGAACTGTGTTGTCAGTATTTGCACTAATCTCAACATGGAACAGTGGTTTAGTTGGAGTACAATGATAACGGGACATATGTCCTCATTTTATTCTCAGCTCAGAGATTTGCAAGACGAAAAGGGAGAATTTTTTTTCATTGTGACACAGAGTTCTCACATAGAGCATGCTGCATATTTATCTTTAGTATTTTACTACTTGAAACACCAGGAAAAGGAAGTATCATTTATTGAAGTAGCACAATTTTTGTTACTAGATTTTTTTTTTTTTAAACAGCATAGGTCTCTCATACAGATTGCTCCCACTTTTATAATGCTGACTCAATATTGCACTTCTTCAAATGAATAGTGCAATTTAATAGAAAAGTAAAAAGAGATTTCTCCCCCCTGCATAAATCTTCCATAAAGAGCACTTACTTGGACACTGCACTACTTAACATACTGAGTTAGGAAAGTGCAATATTTTTAGATGTACATAACACTCCTATCATGTATTTAAAATCACCAGTGAGGGATTACAGAGGTCAGATAAAAAATAAAACCAAAAGAAACAGAAAATTTCATGGATATATACTGGTGGTCCTTGTAAAGTTAATTGTCTGACGGCACCAGGGGTTTCCCCCATCTCCTTGGGTGAGATTTCCACTGCAAGCCATCAAAACTTGAAACTAACTGTTAACATTGCCTGCCAATTAATATATAACATTAATAATTTTAAGCTAAGTAGCCCATCTGAAAAAAAAAGCTAACTATAACAAAAAATTAATAAAATGGGAGGGCTCCAAAGAGAAAAAATATGTTCATATGATAAATTATAACATTCAAAGTTAAAAAAAAAAAAAAAGAAAAGAAAAGGTAAGTAATCATCATCTACTTCGTATCTCCAACTTCTTGCTTCAGAATTCAAATTATAATTTCATTTCCTTACTTTTATTCATAGTCAAATATATTTAATTCAAGATTTACAATGATATGATATCCGATACTCATGGACATGTTTGTTAATGAATGGTTTCTTTTAGAATTAATATTCTTCTTTAGTCACTTGTGTAGAATATAAATATATTTTAAAAGTAATCGAAGAAAGGTACTAGCTGAAGATCTGAATTCCTATAAATATTAAAATAATTTAAGGTAACTATTTACTATTACTAAACTGCATTTCTGAAAAAACTTGTAACTTTCCTCCATCTTTCTACATCCAATCAATTGTAAAACAAGCGTTTTTTGGTGGTTCCAAAAAATAATCTGTTGTATTTGTTTCTTATTATTACATCAGGAGGAAAATATTTCAGGGAGAAAGAACTGGATACTGAATATATTAAAAAAAAATAATAAAAAGAAAAATTTTTTTTAATGAGCTTTTCAAAATTAGTGAGAAAAAAATCTTAAGAGATATTACTAAATTATTTTATTTCACTAAACTAATATTTGAAACCTAACCTGGAGTACTGCAAGGTGAAATTTAAACTACTACCATGTGATGATTTAATATGGTAATAAATGTTTCTGAAAAGTCAACTGTATTCAAAGCTATTTGAAAATCTGTATTATAAATGTATCTTAAGAATTATATCATTTCACAAGATGTGCTGAATTCTGCAATCGACTTGTCTATGATACAATGGTATAACATCTGTAGAATCACAGAATGCCACAGAAGTTGCTAATGTCTCAAAAGTAAGGTTCAAGTTTAATGTTCAGCGGTTAGTTTATTTAATCAGTAAATTCCCAGTGATGTGCTTTTTTTATTTATACCACTTCGTTCAATTTTTCTGCCAAAAGAATCAAAGAATAGTTATGATTATAAAAAAAAAAAAAAAAAAAACCCTATATCCAGATTTAATCACATTATAGTGCAAGTAATAAACACACACATGAAACTTTTATCCATTACACTACTGATTCAATTTCAACTGTTATCGTTGGGTCCTAATATCCTGATTTACAATGTCGGCTAGTTGTTTGCACAAATGCATCAATTTAATTTACTTAAATAGTAATATAAACAGCACAATGCTATTCACATTAGACTATTTAAATAAGTTACAAGAAGTATTTAAAACGTAACTCATTAAATACAAGTTAATATCACAAAACTATTTCTGGTGGAGACTTTTCAAATAATATATGTGTAGAGGCCATAATCTTTAAATAAACATATATTCAAGAGTGGTTTTAAAAACACATAACAGATTTGCCCCCCCCCCCACTAAACATTTTTGGAATTAGTATATAGAAATCCCAATTTCCTTAGGTAAATACATATCAAAAAGACTTGATCGAACTGTACACCTAAATGATTCCCCTTTTCTTTAAATTACCTACACATCTTCTCTGGATTTGTGTCACACTATATCACAGGATTTCAATTGGTTATTCAGACTTGCTTCCACCATCTATCTGCACATCAGGATTCCTTTGTTCTGTTTGTGTTGACATTCTCTCTCTCTCTCAAGATAACTAATCAAAATTATGACATTTTCAAATCTACATGATTTTGTTTCTTCTAATATGTGTAATTATCATTCTTATAGAATGAAATAAGATTTAAAAGGAAAGTTGTCAGATCCACAGCAAAGTGCTGGTCATATTACGCTATTTAATAAGTCACTGCGTCCAAGAAACTGTAAACACAAATATAACAAAGTATAAGCTTAATGATTAGTGAAAGTACAGATGAAATTAGTTAAACCAAAGGATATGGAATATCTAACATCAGTAATAACATAAGAGATTATTTAAATCAGTCACCTGTATGGATACGCCTGTGCCGTGTCAGTTTGTCTTTCCGGTAGAAACCTCGTCCACAAAAATCACAAGGAAATGGTCTCTCCCCTGTGTGGATCATGGAATGGCGAGTTAGGTGATTCCTTTGGGAGAAGCTTTTTCCACAGACATCACAGTGGAAGGGTTTATCACCTGTATGAGTACGCATATGGTCCAACAACTTGTAACGGCAACTAAAACCACTTCCTCAGTTTTATTTATAACATTTATTTTGATTTCAACAATGTTTATTAAACAGTGTGGAAATCAAAAAAAAAAAAAAAAAAGGAAAAGGAAAAGGGGAAAAAAAAAATAAAAAAGGAAAGCTTGATAAACATATTGCGGCATTTCCAATTCTTGTATGTCTATGTATATGTGTATTTTGTATATATACATATATTTTTTTATCAGGTTTCCCAAACAAATTCTTTTCTATTCCAGTATCCTAACGAAACACAGGCACTATCTTCAAGTTGCTATTTTTATAATTTCTTCTCTTCATGTGTATTAATCCTTAAACTTACTTAAACTTAAACAAAATTAAAATTTTTGTAATGCTAAAATATATATTTCATTTAAATTTAGCCAGACTAGCTTGCCTAGGCATACTCTGAGTTTCTATTACTAAGAAAATAGTTTGGACTGAATTAACTTTTCTCCAGATGAGTGTAACAGTGATGGTACTTGCCCACCCAAAACAAAGACTATCGGCCACACTAATTATGTCAGTACTTTTCAGAAGAACAATGTAAGGAATGGTTAATTAATAAAAATTTCTATCTATAACAAAAGACTATTCAAATAACAATGATGAGTATGTGAATTTGCCAAAATCCTACATATTATATAACTAATATATAAAAAGGATCAATAAATAACTTCCAACAACAATAACAAAACAAACAACTGTTTTAATCTTTAACATGCTTTGATATACGGAATGAAGTATTTTATCATCCAAAACTGGAGCATTTTAAGACTGCAGGCCTCTACCAAAAAACAAGGTAAACAAGATTTGCAAGAGGAAGAAGAATTGGCTGAGATCCATAGTGACCATACTTTATTTATATATATACAGTGGGGCTCCAAAATCCGATAGTAATTCGTTCCACAAAACCCATTGTATGTTGAAAATATTGTAAGTTGAAACCAATAATACATTGATCTCCTGTAATTCGTTCCCCAACAACACACAGAATAGGTATTTCTTGCATATTATGCTTCATTTTACATTAACAATTAGTTTTTTTTTTTTTTATAAACTTAATAAATAGTCATAAAACATCTTAAAAAAAAAAAAAAAAAAAAGACTTGAAGTACAGAGCTGATGAAATCAATCATGGCGTAGTAGTGGTGGGAATCGTTTTTTTGTTGAGGAGCATTAGCAACTAAGGCCATATTGCTCCGGGGATATGCGGTGGTCATTCCCTGACCTTTCCGCATCCTCCGTATTTGGTGGTCACAGGCTCGAATCTAATCGGTCTAATCAAGAAGCGTGTGCTATGCACTGCTGCTCCTGCCCACCTGGCTACGGAGGCGCTGTGGTGGGATTCAAGTGTCATGCATATTTTCAGTCCTTTGTTGCTACTGGCAAAGAAACTGTCCAAATGGACAGGTTTTACGACTTTTTTGTAGTTTTCTGAAGTCCAGTGTCATTCCCCGTAATTTTCTCCAACTCTTGTAGCTCCTCTATTGTTAGCTCACACCCATAAGTGTCAAAAAGGTCCTCCACATCCTCTTCACAAACCTCCAGACCCACTGATTTACCAAGAGTGACAATATCATTTGTCAAAGCACTATCATCTTCAAATCTGTCAATATTAGAAATAATTAAAGGCCAGGTCTTTTTCCAGGCTGAATTTAAGCACCTGGTAGGAAACATCATTCCAAGAACTTACAATCAGCCTCACACAGTCCAGCATGTTGAACTTCAACCTCCAAAAATCTTTGAGGGTCAGAGCATTTTCACCAGAGGCTGCCGCAAAGCAACTTGCAAACATTTTCATAGTGTAGATTTTCTTTAAGTTTGCAATCACTTGTTGGTTTGGTTGAAGAAGAGGAGTGGTGTTTGGTAGCAAACATTTGACTTGAACAAAGTCAAACTGTACCTGAAGAGATTGAACAAGGTTTGGGATCATGGCCTGGCGTATTATCCAGCAGGAGCAGTGCCTTCACAGGAAGCTTATTTTTCTCAAGGTAACTCTTCACTGAAGGACAGAAAACTTCAAGCACCCATTCATTGAAGACATATTCTGTAGCCCAGGCCTTCTTGTTACTGTGCCAAAACACTCCCAGCATGCATTTGTCAACTTTTTGTTGTTTAAATACTATGGGGGAATTAGAGGGATATACAAGCAAAAGCTTCAGCTTAAAATCTCAAGAGGCATTGGCACCCAACAAAAGAGAGAGCCTGTCTTTCATAGGCTATCCCCAGGTAAACTAGCCTCATCCTTAGTGATGTACGTGTTCCTGGGCATTTGCTTCCAGAAGAGGCCAATTTCATAAATGTTAAAAACCTGCTGGGGAAGATAACCCTCCTGATCAACAAACTCTTGGGATTAAATTTTAAAGGTCTCAGCTGCTCTATTATCAGTACTGGATGCCTCCCCAAGCTTTTCAACACTTTTGATATTTGCCCTTTTTTTTTTGAAGCGCTCGAACCAGCCTCTGCTGGCTTTAGTCTTCAAAGCGCACAGCACTGCCACTGGTTGATGGAGCTTGAAGTTTCAGATCATCACAGATCTGAAACAATCGTAAGAGTGACGTTCCAAGTGCCAGAATGATAATGTTTTTCAATAACAAAGACGCTAATCGGTTGAGAACAATTGTACTGGTGATGTTCTGTGCACCACGCATCTGAAAATTTCCACCCATGTATTGTTCCAGCTATATCGGAAAGCCATCGGTACATGCAAATATCATCAGTCCTTAAAATAAAAGATCATATGGATGGTATATCGGTTCCTGAGAATATCGGATGTAGATGTCATCGTAAGTCGAGGCCCTACTGTACATATATATATATTTGATATTCTGTTTGGAAATATTTCCTATAAGAAATTAGTGGAATTAATATTTTTACTGAAGGACTATAGGATGCAAAGAATTTTCCAAACACCCTTAGGTTGACATTGCCAAAATTTTCAGTGCAGGCCTAAAATGATAACAATTTTCATGTGCCACAGGAAAAGAAACAGCTTCTATTGTTATAATGAAGTAAAAATATTTGGAAGCTCCTAATGAGACTGCATAATTTTGGGCACAATTACAGTTTTTGCTGCTCGATGTGGGGTCATAAATCTATTTTCAAAAAAAAAAAAAACTTTTTTATAATATAAAATATTTAAGAGCAGCTACATGGCAGTATATTTTCTTATGCTTGTACAGTGCTTGCAGAAGGCATGGGACTGGTTCAGCATCACTGCATTAGGCTTAACATTACAAATTCACTTACAATGCAAATTGGGAGCAAATATTTCTACTTCAGGACTGTCTTATTATTTTTAATACAAACTTTTTCAAAGCAACACCACTACATTGCAACTACGAATAACTACAAACTGCTACTTTCAACTACAAATATATCTTGCTATTAAAAAAAATTTCTATGAGAAATGTTCATACATGCATTACAACGATGAGTTATTAACAATCCATGACCACTCACAGCCCTACTATTAAATTTTTAAAAATATTTGCATTTTTAGTTTAGAATGACACTGCTGGTAGGTGGGGATTCATAAGTAACCTTTTTTTTTTTTTATTATTATGATTACGAGTTTACAGTAATGCTTTTCAGTTCAGCATCCTTGCATCTCCTGTACCACAAATTTAAAATACCACATAAAAATAGTTATTGTTTTAATTTTTAAACCGAACTGCCCATTTCTTGTGACCATTCCATTTAACACAGTCACTCCTAATATACTTTTGCAGATGCAACCTATTCTGACAATTCATTAAGGCTTTGTGAACCCAAGAAAGTGGTCACCCAAGTGTCCAATAAGGCCTAAGGTTTCAAAGGCCCTGGTCGCCCAAGGGTTCAATGAGGCCTTGATTCTCCTAAGAAACAAGGCCTGCACTTTGTGTGATATGTATGTAGACTTGATTGTAGCTGGACATAATGTGACAGAAGATGCCTTGGTGCAAAACGAAAGATGAAATTAAGTGGATATTTAGCATTTTGTTGGCCGAATTTAAGTCCATGAAGAAGCTGGTAATTGCCTTAAAGGAATTAAATCAGAACTCATTAAGCACTCATACTTTAATGTAAGAGCCTACCCTGATGCATCTGCATGGCAGGATCACCACAAGCAGAGCATGCTGGCCCACTGAAAGTAGTTATTCTTGGTCTATGCATTGTCAAGGGAAGCAGAGAAAATTTTATGCAATAAGGATAAGTGGAATAGGACAGTGCAGGCCTAACAGTGGCAAAAGTTGATGATGTTATAGAACAATTATCTTTTAGGGGCAGAAAAGGTTATACTCTTGTATATTTAACTCCAGGGGCTCACATCTGGTGAGTACGGGCTTGGCACACCCGGGGTCCTGAGCTGGATATCATCATTTTCAGGTGGTAGATGACTTTCATCAACCGGTGAAATACACCACTTTGCTTACTGGAGGCTTGAAGTGGTGAAACCCATGTTTGGAAGTGAATGCAGGACCATTCACTTCCAAAGCCTTCACAAAATTTTTCACGAGTTCCAGTTTGATGTGGAGTGGTGGAAGCAAAACTTTATTTGGATCTACCAGAGGTTCAAATGCTATGTTCTTCAATCCAGGTATTAATGATGTTCACTGAGGCCAACTCCTCTTCTTGTAGTTCATATCCTGGGAACGGCAATCCCAATCCAGAGAAAGCAGCGATACTTAGTGTAACCCTCTTATGGTGGAAGCAAAACTTTATTTGGATCTACCAGAGGTTCAAATGCTATGTTCTTCAATCCAGGTATTAATGATGTTCACTAAGGCCAACTCCTCTTCTTGTAGTTCATATCCTGGGCACAGTAATCCCAATCGCAGAGAAAGCAAAGATACTTAGTGTAACCCTTTTTGTAGTCCTAATAAAATGGCAATTACGGTTAAATCACAACATATCTGCTACTTATACTTCTGATAGTGTAAAGAGGATGTTCTCCATGTTTACGCATGTTTCTTTTTTGTGGACCGCATATGCAAGAGATATTGAAGGCAGCATATTTCCATTGTGTAATAACACAGCCTTAAGGCTAACCTTAGAAGCATCTATAAAGTCGCCATTCTTTGGGAATATGCCTCATGTTCACTGCTGCCATCAGACCATCAATATCCTTATACTGTTGGATATTGATGGTCTGCCATCAGACCATCAATATCCAACAGTGAGTTCAACTTCTGTTGGATAGAATCAAACAGAAGGTTTCTTTATCATAGTCTTTATTTCAAGTACGAAATGTTGTCACTGTCACAGAATGATCTAGAAGATTCAACTGTTGCAATTACAACTAAGAGAGCTGTAGTTGACAATGTAGAGTTACTCACTAATATATTGTTGCACATGTAGGACTACTGTATAATCTGGAGCAGGTTTATACTGTTGCACATGGAAGACTGTACAAGTTGGTGCAGTAAGGTGTTAAGGACAAGCTGCTACAATGGATAAAAGGATGGTTGAGGAGAAGACAGAGAGCAGTAATCAATGGAACTGCTCTTCTTTTTTACTCTATGTCATAATGTTATGACATAGAGTAAAAAAATATGTGGAGGTCCTGAAGTCTCGAAACTTTATCAGACAGTTGGACAGACAATTTGAGTAGTCGAGAACCGCTGTTTATCGTAAAACCGGACAAATGCCTGATTTGCCGGATTTTACGAAAATTAGTGGGTCTCAACTACTCACGTTGTCTGTCCAACTGGACTAATGTTATTAGTGGAATTCTCCAGGGGTCTGTGTTGAGCCCACTGTTCTTTTCTATACTTCAGGCTTAATATTAGTTTGCAGATGATGCAAAGGTTGGTAGGGTTGTTAATGACAGTAGGGACAGTACGCTACTGCAACAGGATGTAGAAAAGTAGAGCAGATGGGCTGAGAGGTGGCAACTGAAGTTTAGCATTGACAAATGCAAAGTACTGCATATGGGTAGCAGTAACCCCAGAGTAACATACCGACTGTGTGGTACTACACTCAGGGTAGTTATTTCTTATATTGCTTCTATTTTGACATGCAGGAAAGCAAACATTACAAGGCCTGCTGCAATTCACATGGGACTAGCAATTACAAGGGCCATATAAAAGTTACTAAAACACTTTTACTTTCTTGTACACTAATATTAGGAGTTTAATAAATAAAGTTGATAAGTCTGAAGTACTGGTTTGGTTGCATACCCAAAATAAGAGTACTGATTTTGGTATGCAATATTTGTATGTGGTGATTACATTAGCAAGCACAGACTCTAAAACAGTATGGCCGCTAGACAAAGGTTGCCAGTATAATATCAAGTCAATTGGGTGTGACATAAACAGGAAAACAAAAGTGAGAGTTGGGAGTCTGTTAAACAACATACGGTTATGATAAACAAAATGAACTATGCAGACAAATAGAGTGGGTTAGTAAATTAGAATGTCTTATCATGTTGGATTTTAATAACTGTCCAGATATAAATTGGAGCTTGTGGGTTAGCAGCTCATTCAGTAGCAAAACATCTCTCAATTCATGGGATGGCCGCTTTATACACCAGCATGTTGGAGATGCAACAAGAGAAAGCAATATTCTGGTGGTTATCAGCAGTGATTCATCATGTATTAAGAATCTTGTTCTTATGGGCCTATATGAGAGCTTGAAGGACAGGGTGGATGCCCTCGAAGAAACTAAATTGAGGTGCCCATCAAGCTCTCAGCTGCCCACATCAACGCCAGAGCTTGCACTTGGGCATCGCGTGACACAGAGACAACCCCCGAGGCAGAATGCGCTGGTCCCGAAGGAACTAGTAGTTGTTGGTGACTCAATTGTCAGGGAAACGGGAAACATGCTTTGTAAAAAAGATAGGTGGAACAGGACCAGGGTATGTCTGCCAGGGGCAAAGGTTGATGACGTTGTAGAGCGAATATCATCTTTTAAGGGCACAAAAGGTGATATAGTTGTACACGTTGGCACTAATAATATTAAGAGTAGGAGACCGGCAGAATTACTTAACAAGTGCAGGTCACTGTTGAACAAAAGCCGAGAATTAGGGTTGAATTTGAAAGTGTCTGCAATTCTGCTCAGACACGATAGGAGGGAGTA
Organism: Mastigoproctus giganteus; assembly: GCF_048544385.1. NCBI lineage: Eukaryota > Metazoa > Arthropoda > Arachnida > Uropygi > Thelyphonidae > Mastigoproctus > Mastigoproctus giganteus. The sequence continues at coordinate 57,199,395 of NC_143581.1, read as the reverse complement.
TATGATGAGAGCCTTGTCGATCAATTCAGCCCTGGAAAGATTGTGCAAGGCTCAAGGGAATTTTTTTCAGCCTGGACTGTACTTGTTAACAGGAGAGATTGCTTCTACAGGGATGGGATACACTTAAATAGAAAGGGTGCAAGAATATTTGCTGATGCTATCGAGGCAGTGTTAGGTGGGTCGGAAAACTGCTAGCTTGGGGGGAGACAAAGACCAATAGATTGACAGTAGCCACTGGCAGAGGTGAAAGAGATTCTTGCACTGCTTCTATTAGAATGAGCAGAAGCCTGAAAAACAAGATGCATGGTATTTCAGAGACTGCTGGGAGCCATTGCGGTACAAGTAAACACATGGGTTGTGTTAGGGTAGCTAAGAATAGAAACAGGTGCAGGTATACTTGCGTGTACACCAATGCTAGGAGTTTAGTAAATAAATTTGATGAATTTGAGGTATTGCTCAAAACATCGAAGGCAGATATTGTTGGGATATCAGAGACGTGGTGTCACACAAATATAAGGGATGCGGAACTGCAATTTGGGGAGTACAACGTCTACAGAAAGGATAGACAGGATAGGAAGGGGGGAGGTGTTATGCTATTAGTTAAGAAACACATAAAAACCAAGGAAGTGAAGCCAGTCGACATCGCTGGACAGTGCAGTGTGGAGTCAGTTTGGTGTGACATAAACATTGGGAGATCAAAATTGAGAGTAGGAGTGTGCTATAGGCCTAATGACTCTGATGAGTATAATAAGGAACTGTACAGGGAAATAGAGTGGGCCAGTAAATCAGAGTGTCTTATAATGGGAGATTTTAATTTCCCAGATATTGACTGGATTTTGGGGGCTGGTTACTCACACACTAGCAGGGCTTTTGTGGATTTATTGGATGATTGTTTTCTACATCAGCATGTTCGGGAGGCAACTAGAGGGAGTAATACTCTTGATTTGATTATCAGCAGTGATTCTTCATGCATTAAGAATCTGCAGATAAATGAACCACTAGGTGGCAGTGATCACAGTGTGCTGAAGTGGGATTTACTCAAAGAGGTAACTACCATTAGGGGTAAAGGGAAGGGTTATTGCTTCCGTAAAGGCGACTACGATGGACTGAGACAGTATTTAAATTCTATACAGTGGGACCAACTGATGATGTTACCAACAGCAAATTCAAAATGGGAAGCATTCAAAGAACTCATCTTGGAAGCTACTAGGCTTTACATACCAACTAAGAAATATTGTTCAAGGTTTAGGCCAAAATGGATGTCAGATGAACTAATGAGGCATATGGCAGAGAAGAAAAATGCATGGGATACATACAAATTAACACATGACACAGAAGCCTATGATAGATACAAGTTGATATGCAACCAAATTACAAAGGAGGTTAGGCAGGAGAAGGCAGATTACGAGAAATCCTTGGCAAGGGATGCAAAGAAAAACAGCAAAGAGTTCTTTACTTATGTAAACTCTAGAAGGAAGGGGATGAATCAGATTGGTCCACTTGATATTGATGGGTCAAGTGTTGATGATCCTGCTCAGGTAGCTAACAAACTAAATGAATATTTTGCATCGACATTCACACATGAGGAGTTATTCAGCGAGGGGAATGCCAGAGGTGTATTCAACTCTAGCAGTAAGCTTCAGAATCTTGAAATAACTGGGAGTAAAGTGGAGGAGAAACTGTTGAAGATAAACACAAGAAAGGCACCCGGGGTGGATGGGATCTATCCAGTTATATTAAAGGAGGCAGCAAAGGAAGTAAGCAAACCCTTAGGGGAGGTACCCATAGACTGGAAATGTGCAAATGTGACCCCAATTCACAAAGGAGGATCAAAGGCTGACACAAGTAATTATAGACCTGTGAGCTTAACTTCTGTTCCAGGAAAATTAATGGAGGCACTGGTTAAAGAAGCACTGCAGGATCATTTAGACAAGACTTCAGTTATAGCTCAGACACAGCATGGTTTTGTTAAGGGGAAGTCTTGCCTGACCAACTTGATTGGATACTATGATGCAGTCACAAAAGAACTGGATGCAGGGAATAACTTTGATATTATATACTTGGATCTTAGAAAGGCTTTTGATACTGTTGCACATGGAAGACTGCTACACAAATTGGAGCAGTGTGACATTGGAGGCAAATTGCTGCTATGGATAAAGGGGTGGTTGAGGGGGAGAAGACAGAGAGTGGTAATCAATGGACACTGCTCATCGTGGACTGATGTTATTAGTGGAGTCCCTCAGGGCTCAGTGTTGGGTCCATTATTGTTTTCTGTATTTATAAATGATATTGATGATGGTATATCGGGCTTAATGTCCAAGTTTGCAGACGATACAAAGGTTGGCAGGGTTGTCAAGGACACTACTGACACTATGCTGCTGCAACAGGATCTGGAAAGGTTGAGCAGATGGGCTGAGAGGTGGCAAATGAAGTTTAACATTGACAAATGTAAAGTACTACACATGGGAAACAGCAACCCCAGAGCAACGTATCAACTCTGTGGTACAACACTGACAGTGGTAGAGAATGAAAGGGACTTGGGGGTGGTTGTGCAGGCAGATATGAAGTTCTCTGAGCAGTGCAGACGGGTGCAAGAGTAGCTCATGGAGTATTGTCAATGATATACAGGAATTTTTCCAGCAGGGATAAGGAGGTGATTATTCCATTGTATAAGGCGATGGTCAGGCCACACCTAGAGTACTGTATACAGATCTGGAGGCCTCATTTCAAGAAGGATGTAGAGCTGCTGGAACGAGTACAGAGAAGGGCAACAAGATTAGTGAATGGAACAAAGGGGTGCTCTTACGAAGAAAGGCTTAAGTTTTGCAAATTACAGTGTCTGGAGACTAGGCACCAGCGAGGTGATCTGATAGAGGTGTATAAAGCCTTGAATGGTTTAAGCATGCTCAATGCTGATAGGATTCTTCCTCTAGCTCAGAAAAATCACCTGAGAGGGCATAAATTCAAATTGAGGAAAGACGGATGTAGGATAGACGTGCGGAAATTTGCCTTTAGCCAGCGGGTGGTTGGTTGGTGGAACAGACTTCCATCCCTTGTGGTGGAGGTTGATAGCCTAAATAAGTTTAAGGCTCAGCTGGACAGGTATTTTGAACGAACAGAGGGGTGAAGTGGAAGTGGTTTTTTTTTTTTTTTTTTTTGGCTGATGCTGCATAAGCTTGCTTTCTTGCATCAAATGCCTCTACTAATGCTAATACTAATGCTAATCTTCAAGTAAAAGATGAAGGGTTTTAGTTTTTTCAAAGGTGATTATGAGCTCAGACTTTTCTTTAATCCAGCAGTGGTGGTGCAGCACCTGACAGGTATCTTTCAACAATGATTCTCCCACATTACCCTTTAATTAATGATTAAAAAATCTGAAATGATTTCTAGCCTCCAAAATATGGTCAAAGTTTATTGCAATGGTTCCTGAATTTTTTTGCTGGGGTTTTTGTGATGTAATTAAATGAAAGCATCTTTCATGTGCCGTACCACTTTTTATGCAACACTTTTTCCACTTGAATGACCATGGGAAGTGACTTTGCTATAAGGTTTTGAATTCCACATTGGTTTAACATATACAAGATTAATTGCCTTTCCATTTCAACATGCTAAGTAAATGTCTATAGTCACACATCTACAGTTGTTTTTGAAAAATGTGTAATATTTTTCATAGTAAAGATGTGGAAATGCAACATAATATTCATTCAAGAGGTCACTACTCTGCTTTCTGCATAGTGTCACTTTTGAATTCTGCCAGCAGTGACCTGTCAGGTGACAAGTCGCTGCTGACAAAATTTATATCTAGAATACAACATACAAGTTTGGAAACTGCATTTTAAGAAGAACATCTGTTTGAAAAAGTACAGAGAAGAGCAACAATATTAGTTAGAGACACAAAAGTATATTCTTACCAAGAAACACCAGTTGGGATTCTGTAAATTGCAGTCTCTAGAAACTAGACAGTCTCCAGATACTCTACACAACAACTTAACTGAAGAATATAAAGCTTTAAAAGGGTTAAGATAACAAATTTGTAGCATCTTTATCTGAATGAAACAACACCAAGCAAGTATAAATTTAAAAAAGGAAAAGAAAAGAAAAGAACAGATTTGCAGAAATTTGTATTCAGCAAAGTAATCAATTGTTAGTATTAGCCATATGGTGTAAGGAAGCCCTAGGCTTTTGCTACACCATATTAATTTTGCTAAAAAAATTAATTAAAAGAATATTAATAAATAATAATAAAATAAACTACCCAGTTCACATTTAACACCCTCCTTATCCAGCTTATCTTTGAATTTCCCCAAGCTGTCAGCCTCAACCACCATGCAATTCTTTTCTTTGTCGCCATTTTACAGAATATACCAATCTAAAGTTAAAATTTGGTGCATTGCTAAAAGAATTTGAATCACTGAAAAAACGGGTGCTTGCCTTCAAGAAAACTGTAACCAGGAGATTATCAGGGACTCAATAATCTAGTAACCTAAAAATGATGCACTCCAGAACAGAATAAATAAGTGCAAACTGCTCTGGTTCAGAAGACTTTGTACTATTAGGAGACCTCTTTGTCAGGGAAACAGAAAATTTTGTTTTTGTAATAAGGATAAGTGGACAAGAACCAGGGTATGTCTACAAGTAGCAACAATTAATGATGTTACCAACAGATTATCAGATTTTACCAGGGGTCAGATTTTATTATTCATGTGGGGACAAATGATATTAAGCATACACACAATATATCTGGAATGATTTGTTAGACAAAAATAGGACCAAGAAGAAGAAATACCACAAGTTATGTCAAAATGTCTGTGTCTGCAATTCTGCCCAGGCACAAGGGGGATTATATGCTGAAATCCCTGTGGTTTAACTCAAGACTTGAAGGACTCTGCAAGGCTTTTCGGGGGAAATTTTTAACAGCATGGCCCACACTTGTAGGTAGAAGGAATCTGTTTTGTAGAGGCAGGATACATTTATACAAGGGTGGTGCGAGAGTTTTTGCCAGTATTTTATTGAGGGCACATTAAGAGTTCATGGACATTGCTAGATTTTTTTTTTTTTATTTTTTATTTATTTTTTTTTATGGAAACCCCAAATATGAGAAGTATTAGAACATATAGTACTTAGTACTGTGCTTAGATTGGAGGTTGAGAAGATGAAAGAAGATATTTGTTAACATTAGACGAATTTCTGTAGACTAATTTTCAGGGAATATGTATGAAGGAAGATTGTTCCAGAAAACAGCAGTTGAATGAGTAAACAAGGAAGAAGAAAAGTTGATTCTGTGTTTGAAGTTGGAAGTAAATGGATGTTGGCTGGTGGTGGCACGTGTTTGGACTGTTTTGAAAGAGAGAGTGGGAATTATAGAAGCGAATTCAGAAGAACAGTGCCCATGGAAGTATCTGTAGAAAAGGCATGCAGCAGAAACAGTAAGTCTATGAGACAACAAGTGGAGATACTCTGTTAGAGAGAAGTTATTAATTAACCTAAACTGAATGGAATTCAGTTAGGTTAATTATTATTAATTATTAGGCCATCTTCTGAATGGAATCTAGAAGCCTGAGAGAGGTTTTGGGGGCACAGCCCTAGATGTGGGAACAATATTCCATGGTGGGGCGTATTTGCGATTTGTACAAAGTGAACAGCTGTTTGGAAGAAAAGTAACACCGAGAACGAAAGAGAAAACCAAGTTTTTTAGATGCAGAGGAAGCAACATTTGTAATGTGCTTGTGCCAAGAGAGATTAGAAGTCAGGGTAATCCCCATTTTGCCTAGAAATCGGAGTGTCGCCAAAGATAAGCATAGGAGCAGAAGAATCCTTTTTGCAAAGGCGCCTCCGTAGCCAGGTGGGAAGGAGCAGTGTGTAACACTCAGTTCTTGATTAGACCGGGGTTCGAGCCCGTCACCACCAAATACGAAGGATGCAGAAAGGTCTGGGAATGACCACCGCGTATCCCGGAGCAATATGGCCTTAGTTGCTAATGCTCCTAAAAACCAAAACAACAACAAACGTTTTGCGAGATATAAGACAAGACTGAGTTTTAGAAGGATTGAAATCAACTAAGTTATCTTTGCCCCACTGGAGAATTACCTGGAGATCGGCATTTAAGGAATTGGTAGCGGATATTCGAGAAGTTGAAGCTGATTGAGCAGGGCAAGGTTTCTCAAAATGGAAAGTGCAATGCAATGTGCTATTATCGGCAAACTACGGATAGGATTTCCAGTCAATGGAAGAAGGTCATTAGTATACCAGTGGAAAAGAGTGGGGGAAAGAACTGAACCTTGGAGGACACCAGCATTAGTGGAGAAGTCAGCAGACAGAGAGCTATCTACCGTCGCCCTCAGTGAGCGATCAGGGAGAAAACCGGATAACTAATTACAAAAAACAGTTGGCAAACCATAAGATGGAAGCTTGTTTATAAGACCTTTATGACAAACACGAACGAAAGTCATGGAGATGTCAAGAGCAACTGGATATGTTTCACCCAATTTTCCATTGAATTTGTCCATAAATAGGTAACATAAGAAAGAATATCACCAGTAGATCGACACTGACGGAATCCACACTGGCAATCATTGATCAGACAGAATGTTTCTAGATAGTTTAAGAGTTGGCGGTTAATTGATTTCTCCATTACTTTAGAAAAAGTAGAAGTAGAAGAAATGGTAGGAGGTGTTTTACCAAGATTTTTAATACACGAATTGGAAGAAAAATGGGATGCTAGCAGGTCAGCTTTATCCATGGCTGAAGTGACAACAGAATCATCTGGTTTTTGCCCACATAAAAAACATTTGGTTTTTTATGTGGGCAAAAGTTGCGGCCAATAGCTTTGAGACCAGAATGATCGGCTACCATTAGGGCAAGAAGCAAGTTTTCTACTCTTAGTCTGTTCAAAATATAGTTTGAACCGACAAAGCTCGCAACAATTGCTTTACAATTGTTGCGAGTTTTACAATTGTTGTGTGAAAATTAAATGAGTGAATTTGAACTGCTGGTTAGGATGAGTATCGCTGACATAATAGGGCTTACGTAAATGTGGTGCCACACAGAAATAGGGGATGATGAGTTTCAGCATGTTATGTAAAATGTATTTAGGAAGGATAGAGTTTGGTTTGGATTTTTATTGCCTAGCAACTAAGGCTATAATGCGCCAAGACCACAAGGATAGGGTAGATAAAAAGGGTAGTGCAGTGAGTGCGAAGAAAGCTTTCCCGGATTCAGACGTTTCATGTGCTAGTATAGAATCTGTATGGTGTGAGATAATTGGAAGCAAAGGTATAACGAGCATGGAAGTAATCTACAGGACAAGGGAATTATGAAGATTATGATGACAGTCTTTACTTGCAAATGGAATGGGCAAGTAAACGTGGACGTCTTATTACAGGTGATTTTAATTTTCCTCTAACTGACTGGAGCAAAAGGGAAGGAAAATCGAAATGCGGACAAAATTTTAAAATCAACTAGATAATTGTTATTTCTATCAACACGTCAGGGAAAGTGCTAGGGAAAAGAATATTATAGACCTGATCATCACCCACGAACCAGAGGCCATAATAGGGTTGGCAGTACAGGAATCAGTAACAGGAAGAGAGAGGTAGCAGTAGTTAAGGCACGGAAATGGGTTATAATTTCAGGAAAGAAAATTACAACGGCTTAAGGTGCTACATGGACTCTATCAACTGACTGAAGCAAAAGAGCCTCTAACTGACTGGAGTAAAAGGGAAGGAAAATTGAAATGACAAAATTTTAAAATCAACTAGATAATTGTTATTTCTATCAACAAGTCAGGGGAAAGTACTAGGGAAAAGAATATAATAGACCTGATCATCACCTGAACCAGAGGCCATAATAGGGTTAGCAGTACAGGAACCAGTAACAGGAAGTGATCACAGAGCTCCATGTTGGACAATGAAGAGAGAGAGGTAGCAGTAGTTAAGGCAAGGAAATGAGTTATAATTTTATAATGGGTTATAATTTCAGGAAAGAAAATTACAATGGCTTAGGTGTTACATGGACTCTATCAATTGAGCAGAGATTTCACAAGGAGCAAATATATTTGAATTGTGCTATACCTTTAAAACATTAATCACAGAAACCTTGAATGTGTTATGTACCTTTAAAAAAATACTCCATGAAGAGGATTCCAAGTTGGATGAATAATGAAGTTGCCACATTACTCGAGCAGAAAATGATGGCATGGAAAAGTTACAGAGCAATAAAAGTACTAAAGTCTATAAACTGTGAACTGATTTGTAATAGTGCCACAGAAACGCTTAGGCTCACAAAGTCAGATTATATGAAATCACTAGCAAAGAATGGGATTAATGGATTCTTTACAAATATAAATGCAAAGAAGAGGACAGATCAAACCTTTATGTAATAGACATGGGGTAATATTAGATATCCCAGCAGATGTTGACATGAAATCAAGAGTTACTTTGCATCGATATTTTCAGAAGGAAAAAACACTTTACATCACATCAATGAGAAATTATGGGAGTGAAGTTCCAAAATATGTAATTATGTTTGTTTGTTATTTGGTTTTTAGGAGCATTAGCAACTAAGGCCATATTGCTCCGGGAATATGCAGTGGTCATTCCCTGACCTTTCCGCATCCTCCGTATTTGGTGGTGACAGGCTCGAACCCCGGTCTAATTAAGAAGCGTGTGCTACGCACTCCTGGCTACGGAGGAGCCTTTGTAATTAATAATATTGAAATATGGAAAAACTTTTGAGCTTACAAGCCAGTAAGGCTCCTGGAGTTGATGGCATATACCCTATAATTTTAAGGGAGGTGGCAAGTGAGTGAACTGAACCATTGACGCTAATTATGAGAGCATCACTGGATTCATGAGAGATTCCGTTGGACTAGAAAAGTGCCAATGTATCGCCAATACATAAAGATGGTTCTCAGAGTGTAGTGGGAAATTACTGACCGATCAGTCTAACTTCAGTAGTAGGGAAAATCGTGGAGGCAATGATCAAGGGTGGAATTCGGGATCATTTAAATAGAAATGGAGTTCTGAAAGATACACAGCATGGTTTAATAAAGGGAAAATCATGTTAAACAGATCTGGTTAGCTCCTTTGACAGAGTCATAAGCTGGATTCAGGGAATTATTTCAACGTTGTTTATTTAGATTTCAGCAAAGCATTTGACTCAGTCCCATATGAGAGGTTACTTTATAAGCTTGAACAGGTAGGAATCACAGGGAAAATCCTTAGATTGGTGGTAGGATGGCTTCAGGGAAGAAGGCAGAGGACTGTGATAAATGAGTATTCTTCATATTGGGGTAATGTAAGAAGTGGGGTTTCTCAAGGATTGGTAATGAGACCGCTGTTGTTTTTGACTTTCTTAAATGATATCAATGAAGGGATAAAGGGCTTGATGTCTAAATTTGCAAATGATATAAATATTGGTAGGGTAGTTAATGATCACTGCCGTGCTGAGCTTCTTCAGAGTGACATTAATAGCTTTCAGGGATGGTCAGAAAGGTGGAAGCTATGCTTTAATTGAGCAAAATGCAAGGTCTTACACATGGGGAACAGCAATCCCAAATTAACTTATCCACTTGGTGGAGTTGAACTAAAGTCAGTAGTGGAAGAAAGGGACTTGGGAATGGGAATTGCAATACAGTCAGACAAGTCCAAGCATTGTAGACAGGTTACAAGGAAGGCCCATGGTGTCCTATTGATGATTTATCGAACATTTTTTAGTAGAGATAAGGACGTCAGAATCCCTTTACATAAGGCTACTGTCAGACCACACTTGTATATTGTGTTCCAGTGTGGAGACCGTACCTAAAAAAAAAAGACATTGAGCTTCTTGAAAGGGTCCAAAGATGGCTTCCATGGTGAGATCGGCAAAAGGGTATCCATATGAGGAAAGACTTCGAATATGTGAGTTGCACAGTTTGGAAACTAGGCACCTTAGAGGAAAAGTAAAATGAATGAGAACAAAATTTTCAGTTATAAATGATTCTAGAACTAAGGGCCATAAATTCAAGTTATGGGGGGGGGGGGTGTTTAGACTGGATTGCAGGCAGATCCTACGCATGATTCAGACTTTGAGCCGTCTGTGTAAAGTGGCAGGAAGTCGGAGTGCTCAGTTTGGTGTACAGAATAGAGCTGCTGGTAGACAGATGATGGAGCCTCAGGCTTTGCCCATTTCTTAAGGGAAAAGTCGCAGGATGGGGTATGAGCATGCCAGGGTGGAAGAGTTTCTTTTGGTGTTTGTGCAACCTTGTCTACCATGAAGTTAAACTCTCTGAGTAGCTCTTGGACACGAATACCAAAAGGTCGGTTGGCAGTCTGACAGATGTACAAGTTTTCCCAACATGGCCCAAAAACGGATGTCCACATAGGATGGTCTGGCAGGGATTTCAACTTTACAGCATAGTAAAGGTACTTGATGTAAAGGTACTTTTCCTGACTAATATGGTTGCTCTTTTCTATACTTATTTCAAGAGATCCACATCTTTCTTAAAATGAAGCTTCCAAACCTCTAAGCAGTACTCGACATGGTATAATAGCATTATACAATGAGATAATCACCTCCTTGTCCCTGCTGGCAAAGTTCCTATATTTCATTCAGAGAACCTATATGAGCTATTCTAGCAACTGTCTGCACTGTCAGAACACTTCATGTTGGACTGTATAACATGAAGTTCTCTGAGCTACATCTCCTTTATTCTCCAGTACTTTGAGTGTGGTACCACCTAATTGCTTCTTGAAAGAGTCAAAACTAGCAACTCACATGGTGAGATCGGCAACCAGGCACCTTAGAGGGGATCTAATTGAGCTTTATAAGGCTCTGAGAGCGGTAAGTAAAATGAATGAAGGTGGAATTTTCACTATTATAAAGAATTCCAGAACTAGGGGATATAAATTCAAATTGCAGGGGAAGAGATTTAGACTAGATTGTATCAAGTTTTCTTTTAGACAGCAAGTTGTTGATTACTGGAACAAGCTGCCTCTGCAGGTAGTTAAGGCTGACAGTTTAAAGAAATTCAAAGGTCAACTGGGGAGTTACCAATATGAGGACTTTTTTGTAACTTTAACTTTTTAACTTTGTAACTTTAACCTGTAACTTTTTTGCACTATATGGCCACACTAATACTAAATTGATGTGTTATTCTGAGATTACTGCTGGCCATTCATAGCACCTTGCATTTACTAATGTAGGTCTTGCCGCAGTAGTATGCCTTGATTCCTGTCACAAACAACCCACCCACCTTTGTATAGGCAAAATTAAACAAACTTGACCATTCAACCATCCATTTATCCACAGCACTAACTTGTCCCTAATAGTACACTGCACCTGTCATCAATTGCCATTGATGACAGGTGCAGTGTATCTCAGCCCATGTACCTAATTTTTCTAGATCTTGTTGCAGTGACATATCCTGATTACTCTCATTAACCACCCTGCCAGCCTTTGTATCATCTGTACAATTAGACATTAAGCCTGATATGTCTTCCCAATATCATTAACAATAAAAACTAAAATTCGGCAACAAACCCTGGAGCACTGTGCTAAAATTTGTCCAAGAGCAGAACTTGCCCCTAATGTTAACACTGTCCCAATTTGTACAAAATATTTTAATGCAGAACAGTATCAAAAGAAGGTTGGCAGGTTGTTAAGGACACTAATGACAGTACGCTGCTGCAACAGGATCTAGAAAAGTTGAGCAGATGGGCTGAGAGGTGACAAATGAAGTTTAACATTGACAAATGTAAAGTACTACATATGGGAAGCAGTAACCTCACAGTAACGTATCAACTCTGTGGTACGACACTGACAGTGATAGAGAACGAAAAGGACCTGGGGGTAATTGTGCAGGCTGATATGAAGTTTTCTGAGCAGTGCAGACAGTCTGCAAGATAGCTCATGGTGTCTTGTCAATGATATACAGGAATTTTTCTAGCAGGGATAAGGAGGTGATTATCCCCTTGTATAAGGCAATGGTCAGGCCACACCTTGAGTACTGCATTCAGGTCTGGAGGCCTCATTTTAAGGATGTAGAGCTGTTGGAATGAGTATAGAGAAGGACAACAAGATTAGTAAATGGAACAAAGGGTTGCTCTTAAAAGAAAGACTTAAGTTTTGCAAATTACAGTGTCTGGAGACTAGGCACCTGCGAGGTGATCTGATTGAGGTATATAAAGCCTTGAATGGTTTGGGCATGCTCAATGCTGATGGGATTCTTCCTCTTGTTCAGAATAATCACCTGAGAGGGCATAAATTCAAATTGAGGAAAGACAAATGTAGGATAGATGTGCGGAAGTTTGCCTTTAGCTAGCGGGTGGCAGGTTGGTGGAACAGACTTCCATCCTTCCATCCTTTGTTGTGGAAGTGCATAGCTTAAATAAATTTAAGGCTGAGCTGGGCAGGTATTTGGAACAAACAGAGGTGTGAAATGGGAAGTTTTGTTTTTTTTTTTGGCTGATGCTGCACAAGCTTGCTTTCTTGCATCATATGCCTCTATTAATGCTAATGCTAAAAGCTTTTTTTTTTCCCTGAAATAAGTATATGAAGTAAAAATTATTTTTGCCATCCAGATCCTTTATTACTACAGCATAATATCCAATCAGACTGGTCAGACAAGGTTGCCCCTTAAACTCATGCTGTGACTGCCACATAACTACATTCCTGTCTAGATGAGCCTGCATTATTTCTTTAACTAATAAGCCCACTATTTTTGCTGGAACAGAAGTCATGCTGACAAGTCAGGGGCTCACATATGGTGAGTATGGGCTTGGCACACCCAGGGTCCCCAGCTGGATATCACCATTCTTCTCTTTCTTGGTGATTCCCTTCTATTTCTCTCTTTCTCGGGGTAATTCAAAAAAAATTTTTTTTTTTTTTTTTTTTTTTTTTGGCTGGTGCAGCATAAGCCTCAGGCTTCCTTGCACCCTATAGCTAATAATAATAATAATAAGTCTATACTTAATTCGCCCTTCTCCCCCTCATTTGTGAATTGGGAAGATATTTGCAAATCCCCAATCCAAACAGACTTGAATCCAAGGATGCTCTCATAATTATGGCTGAAGGCGTGTTTACCTCTTTTGCCACCTCTCTCTTAACGTACTTATTAAAAAAAACTACCAGCTTCCCTGAACCACTATTTACATTAAATGAACTACTATTTGTTTAAATAAGCTCCGCTGCATTTTTCTAACAGAGCAAGAAGTAGAAATTTACACTTTTAAAGTACATTTACGACTTTAATAATAAAAAAAAATTATCCCAGTTAGGGGTCAGCAACATGGATGGGATGTTTGTCGTTCCTCTATGTTGATATGCTCATCTAAATTTTTACAAGCTGGCTGGCCAGGCCTGGTGCTCTTGGTTTTATTTTGGTGTTTTCTTCGCCCGATGTCAATGCAAACATTTATCGTATTTAGTAGTCACGAGCTTGAACCCCGGTCCACTCAAAGAGATGTGGCACTGCACTCTCGCTCCTGACCATTCGGCTATGTCATAGCCTGCATATTATGACTTTAATATCAAAAATAAACAAAAGAAAATACAAATCAACAAAAGTATATGCATTTGTACAGAGCTTATGTTTTTGAGAGCACATTACAGTGCAGTATACAATAAACCCTTGATATTCAGGATTTTAATTATTTGCAGATTGTGTCTTTGTATAGTATAGCTATTTAACATTTGTGTTTCAATTATTTATGAGAAGGGCCCCCCCACCCCAATAAGCCCATGTTTATTTCCAATGTCTCTATGTAGTTATGCAGGGGCACAGATGCGACCTTGATCCAACAAATGGAACAGGATCTCATCGCAAAGTATTTAATTTGTAATACACTTGGCCACACACTTGCAAGAATTCTCAAACAGATGAAGAATAATTCCGCTGTCAGCAATTGCTGGAAAAAATACAATGCTGACTGTGCAAAAGTATAACAGAACTAGGCAAAATCAAAGCATCAATCTAGAATGTGATGGATAGTTATGGTTGCAGTGCAGAAAGTGTGAAACCCTCTATATTCAAGTTTTTTTTTTATTATTATTCACAGGTTTCGATTTATTCTTGAATAGTTTCCCCTGCAAGTCTATGTTAATTTCTAATGCACACATGTGCTTGTCTCTACGCTGTTGAAATACACGCCCTAACAGAGTGTGTATTTCAACAGCATAGAGCATTTGTAGCAAAAACAGTGCCAGGTCAGCAGACAGGAGCCTAATTTCTTTTTTTAATTTTTTGAAAACATTTTTTTTAATTCTGCTTGCACAATGTATATTTCACCTTTTCTTAATGGATTGCAGTTACTTATTAAATGTAATTTTTTAAGTTAAAAAAATATTTAAAAGATGGGCAGTGTTTTATATCTTTTATTTTAAAAAAAAAAAATATATATATATATTATTAATTTTGCTAAAAATTATTTAAAGTATTAACCATAAAATAGAAACAGTCTCTAAGTATCTACTAATTTCCAATTTAAAATTTTCAATTCAGTGAGTGACATTTCAACCTCCACATGTGCATATATCTTGCTTATTATGTGCATAAATATTATCAAAAATTTTTAAAAATATATACATTTATACTATTAGTTACTTTCTTTTTCAGGGTTATTTCCAAATTTATTTCAAATTTGGTGCACTTCACAAGGCATGAAATTTGAAACTATGTGCATTGCTTCCCACAGAATAGCAGCCATTTTGAGAGAATACTGGATTTTGCATTATTATCTTTATGTGACAAATCTTTCCAAAGCAACTAGTAAGGCAATAAATGTTTACCGATCTGGTGGGACAGTAAAAACAAGTAACTTGAAACTTTGAATAAATAGTGTCTGCACTTGTCCAGTACTATGCCATTCTTCATGCAAAACCCAAATAGTTGCCTGACAAGTTCTCAGACCCATTTCTATAATAAAAATGAAAGAAAATCATTCAAATAGTTTGACTCTTTATTAAGGTAGAAAAAATTTCATATTTTTAATCACTGATTTAACAGTTAATGCAGAAACATTTTCAAGGGATACCTTAGAGGTGCCCTGCCACCACTGCAGGATTAAGGCACTAGAAGTTTTAGACAAGTCTAGCTGAGGTGTTTGAAATGAAATATTTTATGGTGCATAGTCTAAAACCTGTGAAGATTTGATGCTCACACAACTCCCTATAAGGAAGCTCACAGGAATTGTAACAAAAAAGAATAGGACCAAGGTATGTCCAATCAGGGGCAAAGGTTTATGACACTGTAGAGCAGATATCATCCTTTAAGGACATAAAGGGTGATACTGTTGTACATATTACCATTAATTACATTAAGAGTAGATCTGAGGGCATACTTAACAACTACAGAGCAATATTGAGAAAAAGTTGTGTTAAAGTTAAATTTGAAAGTGTCTGAAATTCTGCCCAGATACAATAGAAGGGAGTATATGATAAGAGCTTGTTAATCAATTCGGTCCTGGGGAGATTGCACAAGGCTCATAGTGTGGAATTGTTCTCAGTGTGGTGTGTGCTTGTTAACAGAAGAGACTGTTTCTACAGGAATGGGATACACTTAAATAGAAAAGGTGCGAGAATATTTGCTGATGCTATCAAGGAAGCATTACACGGGTCGAAAAAACTGCTAGCCTTGGGGGGGGGGGGGTTACACAGACTAACAGATTAACAACAGCTGCATGTAGCAGAGTGAAAATGATTCTTTTCACTGCTCCTATTGGAACATGTACCAGTCTGAAAAGAAAGGTATTGTTGATTTCAAGGCCACTGTTGGTTATCTTGGAAAAAAGAAATACATGGACTGTGTTCGGGTAACCAAGAGCAATAACAGGTGCATGTATACTTGCATATACACCAATGCTAGGTACATAGTAAATAAATTTCATGAATCTGACATGCTGGTCAAGTCATCAAATGTAGACATTGTGGGGATATCAGAGATGTGGTGTCACTCAGATATATAAGGATGCAGAATTTGAATATGGGGAGTAAAATGTATACAGAAAGGACAGACAGGACAAGAGGGGCCAGGCTGGTGTTACTTAAGCACTGGGAAATCAAAAATGACACAAGTGTGTTAAGGGCTAAATGACAGTGATGAGTATAATGGACAACTGTATAGAGAAATAGAGTAGGCCAGTAAATCAGAATGTCATATAACTGGGGATTTTAACTTTCCAGATATTGACGGGAACTTGCGGTTTGGTCACTCACATACTTGTACTAATATCTTATTCCTTTTAGAGGTGTGTATATATATATATATATATATATATATATATATATATATATATATTGAGTCTCTAAATTGTGCAAATTCATGGCAAAATGTACAGCCACTCCCGGACTTACGTTAAGGGTTGCATTCCTCGGACTTCTACGTAAGTCGGAATTTCCGTAAATGCTTATGCATCACTCGCAACTATTTCGCTGAATTTGATTGAAGCAAAAAGAAAATGCTCGACGAACATGTAAATAGAATTATTTATTCAATTTTTTTTTTAATCTCATGTGTAGGAAAAATTACAGAAGTGTACAAAATTGCAAAAATTTCAAAATTATAAAATTACAAAAAGAGAGAGGAGACAGGCATAAGCCTGTCTCCTCTCTCTTTTTGTAATTTTAAAAACCTGCTGAGGAGACAGGTAAAACCTGTCTCCTCAGCAGGTTTTACCTTTCGGGCATAGTTGCCAGAATTAACTCTCCAGCTGATAAGCATGCTGCTACGGAAGTTGAGGGCTGTGGAGATTTAGAAGGGGTATTTTACAACACATCACAAAATTTTACAGCTGCAGAATCGGCACAATTGAATACTTTGTTTTGGAAAAAAGCGCGATGCTTGAACCTATTAAACCACCAGTTGCTTGGCACGAACCAGGCTTGGGGTTTGCCATACTTATTCTTAATACCTTCAGAAATAACTCTTGCTTTTGCTTGAATGGCCATTGGACTCAGGGGCACTTGATTCTGAATCTGACTTTCCATCCATATTATTAATAGCTTTTCTATCTTCGATAAAACACCCGAACGTTGTTTTGTAATCACTGTTGATCTTAAATCCATTGATCCTGTTGATCCATGTTCTTTTATACACTCACTGTCTTTTGAAATAGCATTCACTGTTGAAGCAGCGAGACCTAATTCCGTGCAATAGATGACAAACTTTGTCCTGTCCTTCGCACTTAATCATTTTCATCTTCATTTCTAAATCGATTTTGTTTAGTTTCCTAGCACTGCCAGCATTTGCACTTTCCATTGGTCACTTTCCCTTCACCATTGTAATAAGTAAATAGGAAAGAAGGGAAGATTCTGAAAATATATTTATGTTTTTTATATGATTGAAGATTTCAGTGAAGGGGAACTCATTTCACCATAATACCATAATGTAAAAACCCACAGAATTCCAGTTATCAGTATTATCACAAATGCAATAAGATCGAGTTTACTTGATCTTATTGCATTTGCGTCAGATAATGCATTTGATCAAGTAAGAGAGTGACTATGCCTTCCCAAGATCGATATTTGAAATGGCTATGCCTTCATAATCGCCATGCTAGTGCTCCTGATCTAAAACTGGACCTTGAGATGGCCTCTGGTATTGAAACAAGTGCACAAACTATCCAAAAACAACTTTCGGAACGTGGTCTGCATGCCTATTTCCCAAGAAGAAGCCTTTGTTGACCTAACAAATGAGGAAGAAGCGACTTTCTTGGGCTAAAACGCATGTTTCAAGGACAAAAGAGGAATGGGACACCATCTTTTCTGACAAATCGAATTTCAATCTGCATGGCTTGGATGGGAAGCGAAATGTCACAAAACGAAAATTGGAGGCATGCCATCCTGACTGCATAACACTGTAAAGTTCCCTGAAAGTCAGATGGTCTGGGGATGCATAACAAGCAAATGGGTGGGGCGAATTAAGTTTATTAATGGAACGTTGAATGCAGAAACCTACACTGCTATCTTGGAGGAGTGCCTGAAACCCATTATTAGGAATCACCACACAGACATCCAAAACAGCATTTTTAAACAGGACTCAGCACCTTGCCACACGGCAAAATTTGTAAGTTTTATGCTATTTAGATTTAATGATGAGTTTTGTCTTCTGGTCTCACAAAGTTTAAAATATACTTACGCCAATGTTTTCCTCGTTTTTCTCCCTTAAGGTGCAGTCATACCTCAAAAATGTTGGCATTAGTGTTGGACTGGCCCAGCAACAGTCCAGATTTGAACCATATTGAAAATTTCTGGTACATAATGTCGTCTAAAACTGCTCAGAAGAAGCCAACAAGTAAGATTCAGCTGCAGGAGAGCATTCTAAGGGTATGGTACCACGAAATTGGGCAACCGTATATCCAGAAGTTATTATTATTAGCCATATGGTGCAAGGAAGCCTGAGGCTTATGCTGCACCAGCCAAAAAAAAATTGCCGAGTTACTCTGAGAGAGACAGAAGTAGAAAGGAATCATCAAGAAAGAGAAGAATGATATCCAGCTCAGGACCCTGGGTGTGCCAAGCCCATACTCACCTGATATGAGCCCCTGGGGAAGTTGATTGACTCTATGCCAGATCATTACAAGGCTGTAATTGCAGCTTGCGGAGGAACAACAAAATATTGAGGACTTATTTTGCTGATTTACAGTACATACTACTAGTATGTTAACTTGTCATTTCAGTTTGTACACATAAATGCAATAAAATGTATGTTTGGTTGTCATGATTGCCATTTCTCAAATTTCTATTAGTTATGCTTTTTACCCTTTGGGAAGATATTTATGGCAATTAGGTATATCAGGTGGTCTTTTTATTGGATTTTATTTACAGAGATATACACCGATGAGCCAAAATATTATGACCACCTACCTAACTAATATGATGTTGGTCCTCCACGTGCAGCCAAAACAGTTCATACCCGGTGAGGCATGGATGCTACAAGATTTCTAAATGTGTCTTGTGGTATCTGGTACTAACACGTAACAGGCAGATCCTTTAACTCCCGTAAGGTCTGTGGTTGAGACTCTGCAGATTGGAGTTGCTGTTCCAACACAAACCACAGATGCTTGATGGGATTGATCTCTGGGGAATTTGCAGGCCAGGGCAATATATCTGGAAGTCTTCCTCATGTTCCACGAACCAGTCTCGAACAATCCCGGTGGTGTGGCATGGCAAATTATCCTGCTAAAAGACGGCACTGCCGGAGGGGAAGACCGCTGCCATGAAAGGGTGTACCTGGTCAGCACAATGATGATTAAGTAGGTGGTAGACGTCAAGAGTGCCCGGCACATGGATGACTGGACCCAGGGTATCCCAGCAGAACATCGCCCAAAGCATGACAGCCACCATCGGCTTGTTTTCGTCCCACAGTACATCCAGGTGGCATCGCTTCCCCAGGTAAACGACGTACACATACCCGGCCATCCACACGGTACAACGGTAAATGTGATTCATGGGACTAGACAACCTTCTTCCAACCATTCAAGGTCCAGTTTCGATGCTTGTGTGCCCATCGTAGATGCTGTCACTGGTAATCCATGGTTAGCATGGGCACTCGGAGTGGCCTGCAACTACGCAGCCCTATTTTCAGCAGGGTTCAATGTACTGTGTGCTGTGACATATTACTCCCATTCACCAGCATTCCAATTACCAGCGAGTTGCACCACAGTTGCCCTTCTGCGCTGCCTTTCCCATCTGAAGAACAAGAGTAATACTGATTAACGGAGATCAGTATCATGTGTTTTTATACTGTGTTCCGACCTGCGCTGTAGTTCACCTGCAGTTGCTTGGATGTTTTGGCCCATCGGTGTACATCCCATCTAACAAATGCATTTTGAACATTTCTACAACCCACAATGCAGCGCAAAACATTATTTGCAAAATTCACAAATGATGCAGTTTTTTTGTCTACCACTCTATACTGTTGCACTGTGCCATTTTAGTTTAGCTTGGATGAAACTTTATATATGGAAAGGTATTTTAATTTTCACAGTGCTAGTTCGACTGTGTTAGAAAAGAATTAGAAAAGCTATCTGAAAATGTATTTGGAGAGGTGAATGGAGATGAATTTTGAGAACAAAGTGATGACTGGATTCCTAATGAAAGAGGAGGAAATCAAGTAGTACTGAAAAATAACACTTCTGATCCTTGCCCATCAAGTGATACTGTAAATGATAATACAAGGCATTATAACTGTCAGTTCAGCAAATTGCAGCACCTGGAGACTAGGCACCTGTGAGGGGATCTCATTGAGATGTTTAAGACTTTGAATGGAATAAGCAAGCTAAATGCTGATGGGACTCTCCTCTTGCTCAGGCTACGCACATGAGGGGGGCATAAACTCAAATTGAGGAAGGACGGTTGCAGAACTGATGTGCGGAAGTTTGCCTTTGGCCAATATGTGTTGATTGCTGGAACAAACTTCCATCTGCTGTTGTAGAAGTTGATAGCTTATATAAATTCCAGGAAGAACCAAGACTATTTGAGGGAATGGATTTTTTTTTATTTTTTGCTGATGCTGTATAAGTTTGCCTTTTTGCATCATATGCCAGTACTAATGCTAAAAACTGTATCAGTGGGCAGAACATACTTCAAAATCTGGGCACATATATGAGTAGTTATAAAATCTGATGGTCCTTCAACTGGACATGCACTACAAAGGGACATAATTCACAATAACCCTGGGACAACTCTTTATACAAAGCAAAATGTATGTAAGGATCCTGTGATAAGTGCATCTCGTTTGTTTGTAGACACTTCAATGATACAACACAATCAGAAATTGAAGGATAATAACTGATCTATATCCATTCAAGAACCTGGTGCTTTTATTGCTGTACTTTTAGCTCGCAGTGCACACAGTGCTAGAAATTTAAAACTGGATAGTTTGTGCTCAACTATATGGGACCTCAATTTTTTCATGATACAATGTCATGTAACAACTTTGATGAAATTATGTGGTTCATAAGATTCAACATACATTCCTCAAGGAAGGAGTGGCTAGGAAATGGTAAATTTGCTTTAGCATTAGAAATTGCAAATTTCTAATGCTAAAGCAAATTTCGTTGCAAATTTATTTCCAACTCTAAAGCTTGTTATATACCTGAAGAAAACATTACAAGAAATAAGCAGCTATTTCCTACTAAAGCTAGATGCCAATTCACCCAGCATATGACAAAAAAAAAAAAAAAAACAGGCAAATCTTGTATGAAGTTTTGGTTGACAGCTAGCACAATTTCAAAATATCTAGTGAATGGCTTTCCATATTTGGAAAGACAATTTGCACTCAGCTAGTTAACCGCTCTCTGAATATGTCGTCCTAAAACTAATGGAATCATTTTTGAATCCAGGTAGAAATGTAATTACTGATAACTTCTTTACCAGTTTTGAAATGCCAAACAAATTACTCCGAAAAAAAAAAAAAAATAAATAAATAAATAAAATAAATAATACTGTAGGGAACTGTGAATCGTGCTTGTAAAGAAGTTCCAACATACATAAAAAAGAAGGCAGAATTATATTCCACTTCAGTTTTCAAACTTGATAATTGCATTGTGACAAATTATCAGGCCAAAGAAAATAAAAATGTCTTAAGCTTGAGTACATTTCATACAAGTATTGCAATAAGTAATGGTGCAAAGAAGAAGCCTGACAGTATTATATTACAATGAAACAAAGTACTGGGTTCCTGTTTTAGACCAAATGGCTAAAAAATATTCAACAAAAACAGGGTCAGGTAAATAGCCAGTTCTGTCTTTTATAATATATTAGATCTTGCAGTAATTAATGCTTAGATTATTTATAAAGAAGAGACGGGGAAAGTTATGAAGAAGAGATTTTATAATGAATCTAGCTGAAGAACTCAGAAGAGAATATATAGATTCACAGAAGGCAGCAGCTGAAACCAGTAACAATAGTGGCCATGTCAAACCTCTCAAAAGGCATCAATGCCAAACTAGGTGAAGCAGGCAAACAAAACTACAGAAATGCGCAGTGTGTGTGTGTGTGTGTGTAAAAATTATGTATGCGGAAAATGTACAGGAACTGCTGAAAAAACTGTCATTTGTTAAAATTGTGAAAATTTATTTTTAATTTATTTCCTAAACAAAAAAAGTTGTGTTCAAATTTTTACTATCAGAAATATCACTTTTATGTGTATTAACTATAAGCACAACACTACATGTCATTTCCAGTTACTCTACAGCAATGCTTATAATAAAAAAAACTATTTTATGCAGAGCAATAAAAAATGACCGGCAACAGCGGTTTCAGATATTTTTGCTAGTCAGTGGTTCTAATGTAAAACAACAGATAAAATTATAGTATGCGTACACTCCATGATTAAATTCCACTCATGCTTGAGGATATACAAATATAGACGTGTGACTGATCACATAGTTCTTTAAACACACACTTCTATAAATGTGTAGTTCTGAAAATATTTATGCAGTTCCAAATGTTTTTAACAGAATAAGCATGGTGTAGTTTGCATAGCTCTAAAAATTGTTTAAAAATGTTTTAATAGCATGTTGATTGCAGACTGATATTGACTCAAAATGTGTTGCATATTTTGAAAAATGTTTCAAAATCTACAGTTCGTATATATACAAAAATGTTCATTTCGAACTTTTTATCTCGAGCAGTGCAGACGAGCTGCAAGAGTAGCTCATGGTGTCTTGTCAATGATATACAGGAATTTTTCTAGCAGGGATAAGGAGGTGATTATTCCCTTGTATAAGGCAATGGTTAGGCCACATCTTGAGTACTGTATACAGGTCTGGAGGCCTCATTTCAAGAAGGATGTAGAGCTGCTGGAACGGGTACAGAGAAGGGCAAGATTAGTGAATGGAACAAAGGGTTGCTCTTACGAAGAAAGGCTTAAGTTTTGCAAATTACAGAGTCTGGAGACTAGGCACCGGCGAGGTGATCTGATAGAGGTGTATAAGGCTTTGAATGGTTTGAGCATGCTCAATGCCAATGGGATTCTTCATCTTGCTCAGAATAATCAGCTCAGAGGGCATAAATTCAAATTGAGGAAGCACGGATGTCGGATAGATGTGCGGAAATTTGCCTTTGGCCAGCGGGTGGTTGGTTGGTGGAATCAACTTCCATCACTTGTTGTTGAAGTTGATAGCCTAAACAAATTTAAGGCTCAACTGGAGAAGTATTTCAAGTGAACGGAGGGGTGAAATGGGAGTGGTGTGTTTTTTTTTTTGGGCTGATGCTGAATAAGCTTGCTTTCTTGCATCATATGCCTCTACTAATGCTAATGCACTTTTTTTTTCTTTTTTTTTTTTTTTTTTAAACCTCGCCGAAGTTTTAGAGAATTGTTAACATATCACTTCTGTACATGCTCCCAAATATAAAAGGGTGGACTGAAAAGTAATGCCTCACTACACAAATTTTGAAGGAATAGAAATAAATCAAAAAGAAAAGATGTACTTGTCTTCAATTTAGTGTATTGTTTTTATACATACACACAGCTAACTCAATACATTTTCTCCAATGTCTAACAAGCTTCTGTATGTCATTCAAGTAAAATTCATATCTGTTACATTGGAGATGTTCTTTTATGTCACCTGGGACTAAATTTGGGCTGAGGGAAGATAAACTCCAATTCTAGAAAAAAAATGCTGCTGAACTGTTAGGCCTTAATTATTTGATTTTTTTCTATCTTATCCAATCCCTCAATGTACTTGACTGAACTGAGTTTTCATTCTTCAACACACTTCAGAAGACAGTCTTATTATTATTAGCCACATGGTGCAAGTAAGCCTGAGGCTTATACTGCACCAGCCAAAAAAAATTTTTGAATTACCCTGAGAGAGAGAGTTGTTGTTATTTGGTTTTTAGGAGCATTAGCAACTAAGGCCATATTGCTCCGGGGACATGTGGTGGTCATTCCCTGACCTTTCCACATCCTCCGTATTTGGTGGTCACGGGCTCGAACCCCAGTCTAATCAAGAGAGAGAGAGAGAAAACAAGAGTCAGAAGTAGAAATGAATCACCAAGAAAGAGAAGAATGATGATACCCAACTCAGGACCCTGGATGTGCCAAGCTCATAATTACCAGATGAGAGTCCAGGACACGAATCATTGAATGCAAAGATCCTACAGTTTAAAGTCACCTCTACAGATTCTTGCTTATGTGGTGGCATCGAGGACTGGCAACATGTGAGAGACCTTCACGTACCAAATCTCAACTTCATCTCGTAATTTTTCTCCTGGAAATGAACATGATTTAACTGCAAGTAAGGAAACTTTTGAAATCTTCCAAAAATTTCTTAGGGGCCTCATGATGAGAAACAGATTTTTCAGAACATCTCCAAATCAGTTTAAGTGTTTCTATTAAAGTCTGTTTAACATTGTAACATGTTCAATAAAACAGCTTAATCTTTATACACGAAGCGGTAGACTAGTATCTGTGAAGTACGTTAAGTCTAGTAGACTAGACTTAATGTACTTCACATCCATAATATTAACTGACTGCAGTGTCTTATATCAAAAATTTGATGTGAATAATATCCATAGAATTAAAAAAAAAGCCATCATTTGTCAGCTGATGTCTGGACTTCCTTTTGTACACTGAGCTATTTTAAGACAAATTTCCTAGACTGTCTTTGCTTTCTGGATCACAATGGTAATACCAAGGTTCATTCAGGCCCACCATCTTCAGTGAAAAAAATTTTCTCAATAACTGCACATTGAGCCATGCCATGGGTTAAAAGATATTAAATCCATTTAAACAGGGTAACAGGGTGAGGAAGCAATTATATACCACACAGAAACATTACTGTGCACATACCAATTACATACATTACTTTTCAGCCTACCCTTGTAAATACAGAGTTTTAAGCCTTATGTGTTCTTTAAAAGGCATTACATAAGGATACCAAATGAAAGAAGAAAAGTCGTAATGTTGGATTATTGCTGGCAAATTACACAGAAATTTGGGCATGTTTGTTGAAAATGATGCACAATTAATAGACCACTATTTCTCCAGTGCTCCCCAATAAAAGCCTGCCAATTCCCAATCCACTTATCAGAGAAGAGTCTTCAGAATTGTATGATGAATCCGATAAATGGGATAAATGAGATTACACTTCAAAAGCCTGTTCAAGAGAAGCACCATGTTTCCCTAATCAGCAAGAATTCAATGCCTTAGTAATGGGCCTAACCAAATCTAGTGCACAGTGAGTGCCTGGTGTCTCTTAAAAGAAGGGAATCTACTGGATCCCAGCAGATTCTACAGAAAAAGACATTTCACTTATGCACATTTTTACAATGTTGCAAGAGCCATGTGCCCCCCCCCCCTTTTATGATTGGTCTATGTAAAGAAGTTGGTATTATTTACAATCCAGTGGTACCTTTTTTTATGGACAGTTCAAGTACAAGTTTAAAAGCATGTCGCTTCACAAATGGAATATACATTAATGGATTCTTGCTGAACACTGTTCATGTGTAAAAAGATTACATAAATGTTGAAGCATGTGTTGGAGGAGATCAAATATGATTAGTATAAATAGGATGTTTGTGAACGCTACAAGATTCCAAGGTTCCTTCTGGGTTTGCAACTTTCATTAAGTTCCCATGCTTTCTCTTGGACAGAAGTGCAGTAGGTCAGCACTACTACAAGAGAAGAAAATGGTATGTCAGAATTGAGTAGCAGCATAGTGCATAAACAATCCACTTATTCCAAAAAAACTTTGCTTTCACTACTCTATATCAAGCTAAGACTGATCAAATAATGTGCTAAAGCACTGGATCCTTGGGGTGGCACCTTCAAGCAAATAGTCTATTTTCCAAATACTGTCTGATGTAAAAGTGAAAGTGACATTTATTTGTCCACAAGTTAAGCATGTTGGCTTCACAGGAACTTGAAGGCAAAACTATTGAAGCTAAGTAAAATGCCTGAGAGTCATTTTGTTTGCAGTGAATGACCTTGGCAGAAACAGTCAATGGAGAAGAGGTACCAAGATAAGTGGAATGAAACTATGGGCAACTATATTTAGTTTTTGGTTTGGGGTGAACACAATGACCACAAAAGAAAAAAGGCACTCAGGTGTAAGTTTTTAAAGAAATTTTCTTTGATCAAGGGGATTTCTAGTTTTAAGTTGTGATTTTTTAGATTGTTGTTTACCCAGTAAATATTAACAGACTTTCTGTATAGAAGTCAAGCATATTAACACAGAGGTGACTGCAACAGCACATGGCACACACCAAATAAAAACTTAAAAATTAAAATGGCTATCACAATGGTGTAAAATAAGATTTTAATCCTTCAGTATATTTTTTACTTCTCAGCTGCACCCCTGGTTTTTTCGGAATTTGAGAAGTATATAATGTAAAATAATCAGTTCTCTGTATTAGGCATTTGTGCAGAATGACACGTTTGTAGTAAAAATGAACATTAGAAGTTAGAAAACGTACATCTAGAGGATGTAGGTATGTAGCATTAATTTATTTTTGGTTTTAATTTCATATCTTACATGTCATTATTTCAGTTTGAAGTGTTAGATGGATTACAATTTTATAGTGGACATTGTGATTCCAATTACAAGTTTTTGGCCGATGTTGTTTGGTTGACTTTTGTTTTACTGTCGTTAGTGGACTTTATATTCTGTGCAGCTAACTGTGTAAGTGGAATTTTTAATTTAATAAGTCTTCTTGCCATTTTTTTTTTGTGCTAGATGCTAGGGTTCGGCTAGCACAGCTTGGCACACCGAATACAGCAGTCACTAGCGGGCTGATGATACATACTAATATTTCCAAATGCATCAGCACTACAATTCTGTATGTGGCCGTCATTACATCCACAATACTATAAATTAAAATAGTAAACCTACATTTATAATTACACCAGGAGTACAATATCATCAATTTCATTTGCAGATTTATCGCCAACTTTGATTTGTGACCTGATTCACATATATTATGCACCTAATTGCAGAAATTCAATCAAGAATGGGAAAATGGTGGAAGCAAATCTGGCAGGTTCTCTAATTCTTTAAATTTTAAAAATGTATTTTTTAAAGTAAAGCATACACTGAAAAACTTATAAAACTTTAATTTTAAACATTTTATTTTAATTTATTTTCACATATGTTTGTGAAAGTATCTACTAACTATTGTCACGATTTTTAATCCCAGTTTAATGTTAATTTATAAAAAAAAAAAATAATTTTTAAATTATATATTATTTCATCTTATATGTGAATAGGAAACTATATTTGTCAAAAATAATGAATACATCAAGGAAGTGCACAATTTTAAATTTTTTATGGAGGACATTTCAATGGAGGGCTCGCACATGTCAGCTAGTGGATAAATAAATCTAATATTACATATTAACTTTTCTTTCATTTCTGGGGCAAAATTATTGATGCTATACAAAACACCTAAAGGTTATTTCAAGAATCAGAATATCTACATTCATAAAGAAACAAAGAAATTCAGATAAATGGAACCTTTTTAAAAATTTATAATATAGTGTTATGTTGGTTATTGTTGTGTGTTTTTTTTTTTTTTTTTTGCTGACACTATAAGCTTTCTTCCTTGCATTATACTAATACCACACTGCAATGGATCCATTAGTTAACAGCTTCAAAGTTTCAAAGGTTAAAAGTCAAAGCATTACAATTTTTCAAGGTTTACTTGGCCCCCTCCCCTCCTTTTATCTTTTCACCTCTGATCTTTGTTGTAAATTTCACTTTTTTCTCCTTTTCTTTCTGCTTCACAATAATTTCATATCACACACGCACACACAATAGAATCTCATTAATACTACAGGAAGTACTATCTTTATTCATACGCATAAAAATATCTTCATTTATACAAAGTTCTCATTTCATATTGTCCCCACGTGATAGGCTTTATTTATATAATCAGTGACTACAATTACAAAATCAACTTTTACACTCTGAAAAAGATATTATTTTGCTTTGTATGGTTAAATACTGTTAATGTCCCATAACCAGAATGTGTGTAAATGCTAAGTTATACATTTGATTAACCCTGCAGTCTTGGCACCCCAAATTGTCATAAACACGATGGTGCAACATTTGACAGGTGAAAACTTTCTTACATGCATTTTTTGTTATTAATAAAATTTTAAATATTTTAAAAATAGTATGTTTTCGCACATTTTATTTTCAACTATATATATATACAGGGTGATTCACTACCAGTGCGACAAACTTGCAGGAGGTGTAGGGGGCACAAAGACGAATCGGAATCACATAGCATTGCAGGGTCCGAAATGCCTTCATCATGCGGTAGAGGACGTTGAACGGGAGGTCATGTGAACAGCGATCCCGCTGGAAGTCAGCATTTGCAAAGCAGTTCCCGAGGCAGTAGGACGGACGAGTATTCAAACGTTGAACTGGCCGACATGCACCTCGCGCATAGAGCTGCGGACTGTAACGGGTGCGCTGCTCTGCGCTTGTACCAGGAACGTTTGCCGCACAGGCGTGCCCCTCATCATACGATTTTCGCACGTGTGCACAGAAGGTTACGTGAGACTGGTTGTTTCACGAGAGGTACCATGAATCGAGAGCGAACGACGAGGACGCCAGACAATGAGGAGAATGTCCTAGGTCTTGCAGAAGGCAATCCGAGTACGAGTACTTGAGCGATAGGCCAACGATTAGGTATTTTCCAATCCACTGTATGGAGGATACTGTCAACAAACCAAATGAGTTCATACTATCTGCAACGCGTCCAATCATTGGAGCCTGCGGATTATCCACTCCGGAGAACTTTTGCTACTTGGTTTCTTCAACAGAAACGGTTCGCAAATGCTGACTTCCAGTGGGATCGCTGTTCATGCGACCTCCCGTTCAACATCCTCTACCGCTTGACAAAGGCATTTCGGACCCTGCAATGCTATGTGATTCCGATTTGTCTTTGTGCCCCCTACACCTCATGTAAGTTTGTCGCACGGTAGTGTGAATCACCCTGTATATGCTTGTTGTTTGTTTGTTTGTTATTTGGTTTTTAGGAGCATTAGCAACTAAGGCCATATTGCTCCAGGAAATGCAGTGGTCATTCCCTGACCTTTCTGCATCCTCCATATTTGGTGGAGATGGGCTCAAACCCCGGTCTAATCAAGAAGTGTATCCTACGCACTGCTGCTTCTTGCCACCTGGCTACGGAGGCGCCATATATATATATATATATATATATATATATTCTGTTTAAAAAAATACTATAGGCAAAATATATAATGATGAAGCAAATATGCTCTTCATTTTCCAGTTTAAAAAATGTTAAATGTCCAAAATTTAAATGTACGCATATGTATCAGCATGTATTTCTGCTTATTAAATGTATAAATAATTTTTAAAAAAATTAAAAACATACATATGAAATGCTATTATTTTCATTTTCAAATTTTTTGAAAAGTTTTTTTTTTTTTTTTTAATTTGGCACAGTGTGGAAACACATGGTTATATACACTTCACTAATTCTCTATTCCAAGTGATTATCGCTTGCTGTATTTATTATTCAAAAATAATGACTATTTCAAATGATATCAAAAGCAATCACAACTGGGAAATCTTTAATAGTCATCACTTCATGTGGCTGGGTTTTATAAATAATGAACTAGAAACAAAAACAATTCTAAGATTTGTATCATCAGTATCCTATGCTAGCACTGATTTAAAAGTAGAACAGAATCTTCCAGAATATTTCTATATTCAGGAAGATACAGAAAATCAAGACATCTCTGGCCTATATTAACATGGGCTCATTATTTTTGAGTTTGACCTCACAGGTATATAGTTGACACTAAGATTAAGGAACTAACTGAAAGTTGTGTACATTCTGAAATGAGTTCCAATGCGGAATTCTATCATAGGGATATAGCTGCTGGTATTCTGCTATTCACTGCAGAAACTCTGTGATATTGTGAATAGTTCCAATTCACAATGCCATAAACAATACATGTACAATAAATGTACAAGCAGAACCAGTCACAGAGGTGTCAAGTTAACCTATAGTTTACGCAACATTTTTTGTTTCAAATCACCTATTGAATAAGCTCCTGGAGTATAGCCAACACATCGCAGATCACCCTGTACAGATATATTCACACCCTATATATATACAGTGTCTTCTCCTGCTGAACCATCCCTTTATCCATAGCAGTGACTTGCCCTTAATGCCACACTGCTCCAATCTGTACAACAGTCTTTTAAGTGAAAAATGTATCAAAAGCTTTCCTGAAATCCAAGTACAGTAGACCCTCGATTTAGTGGATTTAACTGTGGGAAAGGGGTGCCGCTATTGCCGAAACTCTGTTAAATCGAATGTATTTTAAAAATGTGTATTAATAACGACCTTACAACATACATGATGTATTAAAATGTTATTATAATGTATAAGTATGAATAAAATATTATTATAATGTACATTGAGTAATTCATACACACCACTAAAACATATGTTAAAAATATAAAAATAAATTTACAACAGGAAACGAACTTTATTTTAATTAAACACGTCAAAAACTATACAATGTAACTAATGGAGTGTTTCCACCACTTTTATTTTTTTTCCTTAAAGCTCACGCAAAATTGTTTTCAATGTGAACATTAGTTTTTTTCATTTAAATCCATTTTAGAGGGAAAAAATACTTTAAAATTCTTAAACTCCATTCAATAAAAAACATACAAAAAAAGTTAAAAAAAGATACATAATATTTCAATATTAATATTAACTTAATTGAAAGAATCAATTTTCAGAGTCAGAAACAACAGTCATATGGAGGGAAAGGTGCTAATTCCATGCTGATAGAGGGTTCAGGTGAAACAGGTCCAGTTGATGAAGTGGCCTTGAAGAAATCATCAGGCTTCAGTTGCCTACCACCTTAGTGCTGCTTCTTTATTACTGTAGATTGCCGGCCCTCAGAACAGTGTCCCAAAAATTAGATGTCTCAACTCCCTCAAAGTCCATTTCAGGTTCTACGCCATACAACTTGTTCTTCCAAGCATTGGCCAAGGTAGTAATCTTCATATCTTTCCATGCAGCTGCTAAGTTGAATATAGCAGATCTGTTGTAATATGCATGTAAATTTTGCAGTGTCCTGGTGCCTCTTGTATCTTCTTCTGCATCTTCTGTTTCTTCCAAAACAACCATCACCTCTTCCAAAAACTTCTGATACAACCTCTTACATGCAATGATTACACCTCATCCATCGGCTGTATCAGTGAAATAGTGTTAGGAGGCAGAAAAACATTTAATTCTCCCATCCCTGTGAGCAGGTGCATTATCTAGCAGTAAAACAGCCTATATTTCATTAGAAGGAATTTTCCGCACATCAGACAGATGTGCGATGTTATCAGATATAAAGAGGTTCTAAATTTTTCCTTTAGGACAGAAATTTTTTGTCCATTAAATCCGAAGTCCGTTAAATCGAGGGCCTGCTGTATATGATATCAGAATTATAAAATTATTTTTTCCATCCAGTTCCTTTATGACCACATCGTATTATCCATTCAAACTGGTCAGATAAGATTTCCTCTTAACAAATTCATGCTGTCTGCACTATAAATATAGTCTTATCTAGATGATCCTGCATTACTTCTTTAACTAGTGATTCCAGACAGGCTGCCAGGACAGCTCATGGGGTTTTGTCAATAATATACAGGAAATTTGCTAGCAGGGATAAGGTGATTATCCTTTCGTATAAGACAATGCTCAGGCCACACCTTCAGTACTACACACAGGTCTGGAGGCCTCATTTCAGGAAGGATGTAGGGCTGCTGGAACGAGTACAGAGAAGGGCAATGAGATTGGTGAGGGGGAACAAAGCGGTGCTCTTACCAAGAAAGGCTTAAGTTCTACAAATTACAGTGTCTTGAGACTAGGCACCAGTGAGGTGATCTGATTGAGGTGTATAAGGCTTCACATGGCTTGAGAAAGCAATGGTATTCTTCCTCTGGCTCAGATTACGCACTTGGTGGGGCATACATTCAAACTGAGAAAAGATAGTTGCAGAATAGATGTGCAGAAATATGCCTTTAGCCAGAAAGTGCTTGACTGCTGACTTCCATCTGTCATTGTGGAAGACGATAGCTTAAATAAATTCAGGAACGAACTAGAGAAACTTTTGGAGGGAATGGACAGGTGAAACGGAAATTGTTTTTTTTTTTTTTTTTTTTGGATGATGCAGTATAAGCTTGCATCATATGCCACTATTAATGCTCTGTGAACATCCGTAATGTGTTTGCTGCTTGAATGTAAAATTGTGTCAAAATGGACTGCAATTTTTGTGCCTTAACACATATGCATCCATTTAATTGTGGTTAATAAAGAAATGCTGTAAGAGGAAAGAAAGGCAGATAAAATAAATAACTGAGTGATATCGCTATACAGATTGAACCATAGGCTATTGCATTACAGCTAAGGTTTTGCTTAGCGGCAAAATCACACTGGCTAGAGAGCACTATAAAGCTGTATACCAGATTCAGGGGCATAGAGGGGAACAGGCATTTTGTGTGTTATCAGACAAAGTCTAAAACACTGATGGATCCAATATCTTTCTATTTCAGAAGATTTAGGAGAAGTCTGGTTGGCCTGCCTCCCTAAAATCTGCTCATGCACACCTTCTCGATGGTAAGCCCTGTTACGTCACTTAGGTGGCAACGAATGTGTAGAGTGGTTCTCTTCAAGACACCTGGTCAGCGTGAAGAGGAAAAGACCAAACCCTCCAGCACACGACAGTAAAACGAAACAAATGGCCCTCAGTCCCCAGTGGCTTTCACTCTCCCTCTTACGGCAGCGAGAGGATCAGAGTGGAAGCAGAGGGTGCTAAGAATCTCTGGGTACGACCAGGATGCCATGCACAGAAACTGAACTTAGTCTGTTAAAACATAAGATCACTCATCAGTGAAGACAGGATATTAGAGCTGGAAAAGGAATTAGAAAATGTGAATTGGAATATCATCAGTTCGGCTGAAACAAGAAGAAGAAATGAATCACTTATAAGTTTATCAAGTGGAAATCTGCTGTACACCAATGGAAACAGCGAAAGGAGTGAAGGTGGAGTTGGGTTTCTGTCCATAAAGATAAACAACACAACATTTTGGAATTCAAAAGTACATCAAGGGTGTCAAGACTAATACTCAGGATTTCTAAGATGTACAAGCTAAAGGTTATAATGATTTATGCACCAACATTGAGCCATGATGATGAAGAGGTTGAAGAAATGTACACCAAAATTGAGAGTCTTCTAGATGACCAGAAAACTCACTACACTATCATTATGGGGGACTTCATGCTAAGGTTGGAAAGAGACAAAACAGTGCAGAAAGGGGAACTATAGGAAATTTTGGAATTGGTGAAAGAAATGAAAGACTTGTGGAATTTGCAGCATCTCCAGGAATGTCAGTAATGAACACTAAGAAAAGCGTGAACAAAAAAGTGGACATAGAAGAGCCCAAACGGATTAACAACTAATGAAATCGACTTCATCCTCACTAACAGAAGATATATCGTGAATGATGTTACTGTCGTGAACAAGGACAATGTTAGAAGTGATCACAGAATGGTAAGATGCACACTTGATATTGATGTAAGAAAAGAAAGGAAAAAACTGACGAGAGTAAATAATACAAAGGTCTTTGAGATAACAGAAGAGGAGAAAAAGCAGTATGTACTGGAACTTAAGAAAAAGTTTGAGCTTATGCAGACTGCTCAGGACCAAGATATCGACGAGGAATACTACAACTTTCTGAAGGCGCCTCCGTAGCCAGGTGGGAAGGAGCAGCAGTGCGTAGCACACGCTTCTTGATTAGACCGGGGTTCGAGCCCGTCACCACCAAATACGGAGGATGTGGAAAGGTCAAAGAATGATCACCACATATCCCGGAGCAATATGGCCTTAGTTGCTAATGCTCCTAAAATCCAAAACAACAACAACTTTCTGGAAGTGATAAAGCCCAAGAAACTTATATGGAAAAAGAAATCCAAAGAAGAAAAAATTAGTCAAGAAACACTTGTCACGATGAACCGAAGATAACAAATGAAGAGCAAGAAAAACACTGACAGGGAGAAAATTGAGTATACTGAGTTATGAAAAGCCATTAGAAAGAGACTCAGAAAGGACATAAGAAGAATTAACACAAGAAAAGTAGAACAAACATTAATGGAAAACAAAGGATTTAAATCAGCAGCCACGAGCAGTAATACAGAAAGACAAATGATATTGAAATTAAAGAATAGCGATGGTGTACTTATAAACAGCAGAGAAGGCATAATTCAAATAGCAGAAGACTACTATAGAGAATTATACGAGGAGTGAGGGAGTGATGCCAGCAGTGGGGAAGATGGATTGCAAAGTAGCAACACATACGACATACTTGATATCCTTCCTGATGAGGTAGAACATGCGTTGAAGAAAATGAAGAATCAGAAAGCCCCGGGTAAAGATGAAGTTATTGTAGAGTTGTTAAATTTGGGAGGAAGAGACATAACACAAAAACTGGCAAGACTCTTCACAAAATGCATTAGAAAAGGTGTGATGCCTAAGGAGTGGAATAATGCAATCATAGTTTTGCTGCATAAGAAAGGAGATAAATATGAAATTGGAAATTATAGACCAATTAGCTTGTCATCCCACATCTATAAGTTGTTCACACAAGGGTCATTACTAACTGATCAGAAAGAACACTTGATGAGAATCAACCAAAAGAGCAAGCTGGCTTTAGGACAGGATTCTCAACTATGGATCATCTTCATGTAATGTCACAGCTAATGGAGAAAGCAAATGAATATAAAACACAATTATGCCTGGCATTTTTGGATTATGAAAAGGCATTTTGACTCTATACAGCATAAGGCAATGTTTCGGGCACTGGAAAGACAAGGCATAGATATACCATATATTATGATCTTGAAGATATATATGAGAATGCTACTTCCTTTATTAGACTAGACAAAAACAGTAGTAAATTTAAAATTGAGAAAGGAGTATGACAAGGAGAGACAATATCTCCGAAGTTGTTTACTGCTGCCCTTAAGGAAGCTTTCCGAAGGTTAGACTGGTCGCAGAAAGGAGTCAATGTGAATGGAGAGTACCTAAACCATTTACGATTTGCAGATGGCATTATGGTCATAAGCCACGACATCAGGAAGGGCATCCGGTCTTAAAATCTATGCCAAAACCAATAGATATGTTCCGGTTAAGAAGTTAATCCAGGTATCACAAAGAATTAAAGGAAAATCTTAATCAGTTATGCACAGTTAGTAAGGATTTTGGACTAAAGATGAAGATGGCTAAAACAAAAGTAATGATGAAAAAGTATGGCACAGAAAAGGATATAATGATTGAAAAGGTAGAGTCATATACTTATCTGGGACAAGTAATTAGCTGTAATAATGATAAATGGCTGGAAGTCAAGAGAAGAATAAATTTGGGATAGATAGCATTCAAGAAATATAATCACATACTGAGGAGCAATATCCCAATTTGCCTGAAACATAAAATAATGAACCAATGTATACCCCCCACCATGACTTATGGAAGTGAAACTTGGGCACTCACCAAAAGAATGGAAGAGAAGCTGAGAACTACACAGCGAAGAATGGAACGAATTATATTGGGAAATCAGACTTTTAGATAAGAAAAGAAAAACATGGATTAGGCAGCAAACTCAAGTAAAGGACGTTCTTATCAAAACTAAAGAACTAAAATGGTCTTGGGCAGGACACACAGCTCGAAGACATGATGACAGATGGACTAAGAAAATAACAGAATGGTACCCAAGAGGAGCTAGAAGAAAACCTGGAAGACAACAGTGGAGACTAACAGATGAAATTCATGAGTTTTTGGTAGTAAACGGATGGCCATTGCACAAAACAGAAGGAACTGGAAAGTTGCTGGAGAGGCCTTCATCCTGCAGTGGATTGAAAATGGCTGATGATGATGATGATCTGGTTTATGGTTTCGTGGTTTTGCTTATTTAAAAGTTATTTTATCTAGTTAATTATTTTCCACAAGAAGAAAGGGTAAAATTTTTTGAAGATTATGCTTGTTGAATTTTAATTCTTTGGTTTGTGAAAATCGATGTCATCCTTAGTGTGAGTTCTGATAAAATTGTGTAAAAAGTGTTTTCCTATAAAATTTTACCCTAAAGGGTTGTTATATAATGGATCCACGGCCTGGAACATCAAAACTGAAGAGGAACAGGAATGGACAGTACACTGAAGCTGATAACATTGAATTGAGTGTCAACTGATACTGAAATAGGATTCTATTCAAGTGGTGTGGATTCTCAACTTGTTCAAATGCATATGTTGATGTTAGAATGCTACAAACAACAGATGCTGGTGTTACTTGAAGTGATGATTCTTCACAAATGAAAACAGTGCCTACTTGTTTTCCAACACCACAGAAAAGTGCCAAGGCACACAAGAACAAGTACGCTTATTCTGCATCTGCCAACACAAACAATTACCCATACAATTAGAAGTAGAAAAACTTCTACAAGCCCATACAATTACTCCTTGAATTTTGCCAAACTCTCTGATTCAGTCACCCCTTGCAAACAACTTGTTCCAACATTCTACAACACTCTGCTCAGAGGAAAACTTCACAGATCAATGATCTTGTTATGTTATTACTTTTGCTAAAATTTTTCAGTTGTGCCCTCTGGTTCTTGTCTCACTCAGTGGTGAGAAATATTCATTTTACTAAATCCCATCCCAAGGACCTTATGCACTTATGTTCAATCAAATCCGCCTAAGGTGTTGAGTTCTGAGGCGTCCCTCATAGTGATAAACCTTAGCACTCTTCAGCAATCTAGCTACCCTTCTTTGCACTTTCTCTAGAAGTTATATATCTTTCTTTAGATTTGGTCTCAAAAACCTAAATACAACATTACAGGTATGATCTCACCATTGTCTT
The DNA here is from genome assembly GCF_048544385.1 of Mastigoproctus giganteus. Taxonomy (NCBI): domain Eukaryota; kingdom Metazoa; phylum Arthropoda; class Arachnida; order Uropygi; family Thelyphonidae; genus Mastigoproctus; species Mastigoproctus giganteus. The sequence continues at coordinate 57,162,518 of NC_143581.1, read as the reverse complement.
AGAGACAGGGATATTGAAGGGATCTCTCAAACCATATATGAGGTCTGAGAAACCATACTGAAACTAAGCATGCTATAAAACTATTATTGGACATGATAATAATCTCCCATCATACCTTCAAATGGCACCATTACCAGCTCAACATTGCACCAGTGTTGCAATTCCATAGTTGTTAAGTTAACAAGTAACAGCTGTCAAAATAAAATCTTCATCTCTAGGATGCAACCTGTAGGGTTTGAATTTTTTTTATATAACCCTTATTTTTAATTTAGTGACTGGTTTTTTTGAAACAAAATTTGTATGCTTTAGCTGTTTCTGATTTTCGATCATGGTGATTATTCTGCTCCCACTGAAGATCAAGGCAAATTGCTTTCCACTAAGCCAATGGTTCCCAATCTTCTGTCAGTCAAGTCACACTTCAAGTTAAAATAAGAATATTAATGGCACACCAAAATAGTGATCGCCATTGAACTCAACAGAATTTTTCCTAATCTTGGAGCATACTTGAAAAGGGCCAAGGCACACTGGTTGGGAACCACTGCACTTAGGCTTATGTTCAATTAACAGACAAATATCATTATTCATGGTTCTGCCTAAGTCACTAATATCTTTAAGAATTGTATAGAATCACCAAAACATTACCATTTCATTTAAAAATCTGAAGTTAATAGGTTCTCATAATATGGCAGGTGACTTTCATTAGTGGTACGATAAACTGTGAATAACATATCTTAAGTGAACAACCAAGTGATGTATGGGAGTAAAATCTAGTTGACCAAAACAACCATAATCATTTGATTATTTTCATTATGAATGAGTATTATGATGATCAATTATTGCAGTAATTAAAATAATCAATTACAGAGGGTCCTCAATATGCATTGTATTTATGTTCCTAAAAAAGCACAACCTATAACAAAACGATGTATATCGGGCATTGATTTCCCATTGAACTAATGAATTATGTGGCAGATATGTTCCAGACCAACTAAAAAAAATTCAATTTATATGGAAGTATATAGGCACATGAATAGAATATACTTATTTTATTGTACATTAAACTGTAATACCGTATAATTTATAGTACAGCAGACTTTCAGAATAATGCACCTTTGGGGATTCAAGGGGCCGCTATTTTGATTTTCCGTTATCTAGAAAGTTTTATTAATAATGCAATCTTATTAACTGCATATAAACATGTTGACAATCCAATGTTATATTCTGCCATTAATGCACGACACCTGCGCTGTATGTAATGTTAACATCTGATCTCAATGTGCCGTTAGCTTGAATGTTCCGTTATTTGGGGTGCCATTATTTCGACAGTCTACTATAATTGCTAAGTAATAATTAGAAAAGACACTAAGAAATTATTAATAAAACAAAAATATTTCATTATTCTTCCTATTACAATTGCTCATCCTCAGCACTTGAAGTTACTGCAACTGTAGCTGAAGTTCTTGCAACTAGCTTTGAGGTTCTCTGACTTTTTTCTTGAAGAAGGAGTCTAACTTCATCTGCTTGCCACCAAGAATCTTTGCATCATAAATCTCATGATAGCAAGACACTATCATTTATGAGTTACATTACCTTAGAAAAACAATCAAGCAGGTGATCACAACTCTGCAGAATACATATTAATTCATTAGCAAGGTTAAAAACATGCCTAAGATTCTTTGTTGTTAAGCTGTTTTCTTCTGTTGGGCCTGTGTCTTCATCTTCCATAGTCTATTCATCAAATGCTTGCCTATTCTGTTCAGCCTATTATTCATTGGTTAAGGGCTGTGAGTGTGCCTCAAGCAGCTCTTTAATATCCTCTTTGACATTATCAAAAATTTGCCTTTCCAAAGACACCAGCTCCCCATGAACTTCTTCAGAAGTTTCAAAACCAGTGAAGTCATGCACAGCTTCTGGATAAATGTTCTTCCAAACACTGTTCATACACCTAACTGTAACTTCATTCACATCCTTGATGTTAAAGCTCTTCCAAACTCCTGAACAGTTGGTTTGCTTTCATCATCATTCTCATGGATTAGCTTTCTAGATGTTTTTCTTAAATACTAAGCTTTAAAATTTGCTACGATACCTTGGCCCATAGGCTGAATAAGTGAAGTAGTTCATGGTGGCAGAAACACAACTTTGATGTTAAGACACAAAGCTTCGAAGTCGATGTCATAAGCTGGGGGGCATTATCCAACAACAAAAGAATCGTAAACAACAAAATTTTCGTGTGGCAATAAAGTTTTATTTCAGGAACAAGACTTTCTACAAACCTGTCACAGAAGATTTACCTTATAATCAAAGCCTTTCGCTGGAATTTCCAGATCACGGGAAGGCAATTTGTCATGGTGCTAGTATTCTTACTGTGATACATGAATAGTGGCTTAAACTTCTTTCCTCCATTTGCATTATACTCCCCCCCCACAAGCAAAAGTGTTAAGTGGTCTTGGAGGCCTTAAACCCTGGAGCACTTTTTTCATGGATTTAAATGTATGTTTTGGATGGCATTCTCTTCCAGTAGAGGCTGGTTTCATCCACATTAAAAACTTGTCTAGAGTCATAACCTTCTTCCTCTACAATCCTAGACAAAGTCTGTGCAAATGCCCCTTCAGTGTCTGCACTTGATGCCTCACCTTGTAGTTTCACATTTTTAAATCCATAACAGGATTGAAACCTATGAAATCAGCCAGGACTCAACACTACAAGTTTCACATGCTGAAGCTAAACACTCTCTCACTTCTCTCCCCCAACAAAATCATACAGGCTGAGTGCCTTCTCCCGAATAAGAGCAAAACTTACTGGAGTATTTTGATTGTGCATATCTTCAAGCCACGTTGAAAGCAACTTCTCCATTTTTTCAAGGTTATATACTGTGATTTGCTCATTACCTCCTCTGCATTTTTGATAATCGTACGCACTGTAGTTGGAGTAAGTCAAGACACCGAGCAACATCAACGGCTCTTTCAACACTTCTACTTTGCTTAATCACCTCTATTTTAATATCTAAAGTTACATGCCTTTTCACTGCACTAGGCAACTTTTTTGAATATTTTCCACTCATGACGGATTAGTGAAATATTTTTAGATATATATTCACAGCACCTCTACACTTACGAAAACAATGTGGAACTGGACACTGTAAGCACACAAACGGTGTAGTGATTTCACGGACCTACTGTGCATTGTTCTAGAAAGTTCTATTGTTTATTTTCTAGAATTTACTATTTATTTATTATTTATATTTTTATTTCATTATATATTCTCTAAAATTATGATTTACAGTACTGTATGGCAGGGGTGGGGAAACTGCTGCCTTTAGGGATACCAGTTGCAGCCTTTTGTCTATTTCTCTCAAATGCGAAATCTGCCTTTTATTTCATGACATAGCAGCAAACTTAAAATATTTTTAAGGTAAATTTTATCTATTCTCTTTTTTATATATCGTTATTCTTATTATATAATTTAGTTTACAGTTTAAGTTTCAGGAAATGCGACATGAAAGAATACACAGCTGTTATATATTCCCTGATTGAAGAATACAATGAAAGGTTTGCTGATTTTGTGAAATATGATCTCACACTGAAACTAGCTTTTAAACCACACCAGATTGGTGTCTCCAAAGCTCATGATGACTTATAGATGGAATTAATTGAGCTCTCAGAAGATAACATTCTGAAGTCTCTATTTGACTTGAAGGATTATCTTCTTCAAATATGGAAAAATGCTGTTGAATATTCACATCTACGTCAACATGCTCTTTGAATGCTATCTTGTTTTGGCACAACCTACTGTTGTGAATCAACATTTACATATATAACACAAATTAATACAAGCTTGAGATCTCAGATGATGGATAATCACTTGGAGGGCCAAATAAAACTAAGCTCAACGATGTTGGAACCAAACATCAGACTACTATATGGGGCATTAAGCAGTCGCAAAAAACTCATTAAATGGTTTGTTGTCTAATTCATCCATTTTTTGGGTGCATAATCTAACAAAGGACCCTTATAATGTTACTCAGTTATCTGTCTGTCACAGCACTGTATCTCTGGAACCACTCAACCTATTGACTTGAAATTTTGCATGGGTTTGTGCTTCATGTGGGCAACATAATGCCATACTGATTGCAGTTGACAAAAATTTGTCTGAGAAATGGGGGGAAAATTGTGGGGGGGACAAAAATGTTGTCAACCTATAGCTTATTATACACTGTTGGAAAGAGCTCAATGAGGTTTAAAATATTTTTAAAATTAAAAATGGTGGTGCCAGACAGGAAAATGTGAGTAATTTTTGTGTGTCCTCCCCCTCTATTTTCGTCGCTAATGGAGCTAAAAATTTAAAAATCACATTTGCTATGCTTTATTCAATGCTTATCAAGGGAAAACTATTCCGATTAAAATGAATCATTTACTTTTTGTTTTAAAATTAAAAAAAAAAAAAAAAATATTTTATTGCACTTTAATAGCACACTTAATTGTACTAAGTAACTCTTCTTTTGGTGACAAAAAGGTTGCTAAATAGTTAGTTAATATTCTATAAAGGTCATTTATAAATTTTGGAATGAGAAGTATTTTTTTAACAAATTTTAAAGCTGGAGTTGTCCCAGCAAGGAGGTACCCAGAGAGCCAGTGTTGAGGAGGTGGTGATGGGGAGTGCCTGTGCAGAGTCTTGCACGGTCCTCACCTGCCAGTCGCTTCCCCCCCCCAAGACTTTAATCGTTTCTCCCACTCTTGTCATTCACAACTGGAAAGACTCAAATAGATGTTTTCATTAGCTCCTCAGTTTTAGGCCAAGCCGGGGTACTAGAAACTTTTTTCAATTACCATAAAGCTCTCTATTTCAGATACTACACTAAACCATTCATGACTACAGACCCTTTATCCTGAGTGCCCGGCACTCAGTAGTTTTACTATCATCACTAACAAATAAATGTCTTTGCTAATGTTTTTGTTTAAATTCCTAATACAATAATTAAAATTGTGAATATGCCTACATTTTGTATATATTAAATTCTCAGCATGTGGCCTAATAGCATATTGGTTAAAAAATTATGGCCTTCCAATATAAAATGGTTCCCCACCTCTGCTGTATAGTTTACAGTTCTGTAAAATTTATTTGTTATATTAAATATTTAATACACACTTATGACTGTACTTGTGTTTTGATACGCACTGTATATATTTTTATATTCAGTATGTAATTACGAATTTGATAAATTGTGGCAATCCTCGGCCAACACGGTTCTTATATAACACAATTTCGCTCTAACATGGTTAGAGAATTGTGTCAAACCTTTCAAAACACGGTATTTTTGAGCCTTTGTGCAGAGAAAACCCTGCTACTATGTTGGATATAATTTTTCAACATTTCGATTATTTTTTGTGAATCCCCGCTGTTGACTCACTAGTCATTATGAAAAAAAAATTTCTGGGAAATACCCGTGTTAGGTTCTGTGCTACTGAACTTGTGCTTCGTTGAGACCATAAAAAATTGACTTCAAAACGTGCAGTTCATGACTTTTAAAGTTATTGTAAGGTTATACTGGTTTTTATTTGATTCTTTATAAATTTTTCCATGTATGTATTACTAAACTTTGTTCTTAAGAACTGCACTGGAATAATTTCCTTGTTGTGAATTAAATTCCAGCCCTAAATTATGCCGAAGGAACTTAGGCATAATGTGGGTAACTGCCGATTTGGTTTCTAAATTGTTTTGTACCAGCTGTGGAAAACTATGCCATCCAAAAGATTTAAGTCATCCAAAATGTTCAAGTAATGTTCCTACCACCTAATACAACTTCTTTAATTCAGGCATTATATCTACCTTTAAAACTCATTATATCAGAAAATTATTACAATGGATTTTGGAAAAAATTGATTCCGAATCTATTGAAGTGATGGAGGCATAGAAATATTTTGTAATTGTGGACTGTATTGGAATCATTGTTTTATTTCTTAAAGAAGTAAACCATCAACACGTGTATGTTGGAAAAATGTATGGCCAATCAGTTCATTCGTGAAACATGGTCGAACCGGCAGAAAATGGATTCGGAAGATAGCAAAACTTGCTAAGTTGTTAGGAAAGGAAGGTTTTGATGATTTGACAACTGAAGATGTTCAAGAATTACTGGTAAAAAAAAAAAAAGAGGCTGGAGAAGCGGATTTGGTTGAAATGGCATCAGAGGAAACCAAATCAATTCAGAGGATGATAGCACAGATTAAAATTCTGAAGTTCTAAATTTTACACTAAAAAGCATACAAGGAGGAATAAAGTTAGCAGAGCAATTAGAATCTTAGTTTTTGAATGCAGATCCTTCGAATGAAAGGAGCACAAAGTGCAAAAGGGAGCTTCAAAAATGCTTAGCTCCACATACCACGCAATTTACAAAGATCTATCAAGCAAAAGCAAACAAACCCAGTTACTGATTTTTTAAAGAGAGCGGAAGAAACACAATCTAGATGCTGCAGAAGAAAGTTCAGAAGGTGAAGATATTTTGCAACAGAGAACCCGTTCTCGTTTGATTGTGCTTAGCAGCAATGAAGAGGGGGAAAAAATAAATGAATGTACATTATCTCGCATATATGTTCACAGTTTGTTCAGTTATTACTATTTTTAATAAAAATTAAGTTTCCGATAGTTATAAAAAAATATGTATTTTTGTTAGCTTTTGGAACGCAAATATCCACCTTTTCTAATGGTTCTTAGTGCTGCATAACACAGTTTCACACTACCCAAGATTTTATAATATCCTAACTACCATGTTATACGAGGGTTACCTGTATATCGAGTTTACTGTCCCTAATCAATGATGTGTATACGAAAGGACATATATCGAGGATCCTCTGTATATATAAATTAGTCTATTATGAAATCTACAACAGTCTATAAGTCTGACTATGGCATTTTTCATAACCAATTATTGTAGATTGTGGCCAGATATATTACTAGCCACAATTATTTCAATTATGACTCTTCGTTATGCCTATCAGAAGTTGTTCTATGCAATACAATAATATAGAATTTTAAAGCACAGTACAAATTAGGTGCTAGGATTAAGGCACACACACAATGTTCATTACATGCTCTACTCTTTGCAGAGCGAGTTCCCTGAACATGAGTGGGCTCCAAGTAGCAAGTCATCTGCTAGCAGCTGGTGCTGGAGGGCAAGTTTCTTCGTGAAATTTTGATAAGTCATAAAAATAAAAACATTGTACAAAAATGCTTTTCAGTATTAATTTGTTATTTAGAATTGACTGTCTAATACTAGAATGAAATTGTCAAAAATGGAATAAGAATTTTTTTTTTTTTAAATGGCACAAAAATTGTAAAAAATACGTCTTTAAATATTCATCACCACATTTTTGATGTAACACTATCTTCTACACCTACTTATAGAGTCACCAAACACCAGTGGATTAAAGGAACATAAAGCAGCGTGGAAAGCAAGGTGTCAAGCCCTACTGTGGGTCACATCATGAAACAAGTAAATACATGGGCTGTTAGGGTAACTAAGAGTAAGAGCAGGTCCATGCATGCTTGCACGTACACTAATGCTGAGGGCATAGTGAATAAATTTGATGAATATGAAAGTACTGATTAAGTCATCAAATGCAGACAGTGTGGGAATTTTTTTTTTTTTTTTTTTTATGTAAACCCCAAACACGAGAGGTATTAGAACCTATAGTACTTAGTACCGTGCTTGGGTTGGAGATTGAGAAGACAAAAGAAGATATTTGTTGACATTAGACTTGAACTTGTGTAGACTGTAATTTTCAGGAAATATGTATGAAGGAAGGTTGTTCCAGAAAACGGCAGTTGAATGAATAAACGAGGAAGATGAAAAGTTGGTTCTGTGAGTTTGAAGTTGGACAGTAAATGGATGTTGGCTGGTGGCAGCACGTGTTCAGACTGTTTTGAAAGAGAGAGAGAGCGGGAATTATAGAAGCCAATTCAGAAGAACATTGCCCATGGAAGTATCTGTAGAAGAGGTATGCAGCAGAAACAGTACATCTATGAGACAGCGAGTGGAGAGACTCTGTTAGAGATGAATCATTAATTAACCTAACTGCTCTCTTCTGAATGGAATCAAGAAGCCTGAGAGAGGTTTTGGGGGCACTGCCCTAGATGTGGGAACAATATTCCATGGCAGGGCGGATTTGCGATTTATACAGAGTGAGCAGCTGTTTGGAAGAAAAGTAACGCCGAGAGCGAAAGAGAAAACCAAGTTTTTTAGATGCAGAGGAAGCAATATTTGTAATGTGCTTGTGCCAAGAGAGAGGTTAGAAGTCAGGGTAATCCACAAAAGAGATATATCATTTTGCCTAGAAATCGGAGTGTCACTAAAATTAAGCATAGGAGCAGAAGAATCCTTTTTGTGAGATATAAGACAAGACTGAGTTTTAGAAGGATTGAAATCAACTAAGTTGTCTTTGCCCCACTGTAGAATTACCTGAAGATCGGCATTTAAGGAATTGATAGCAGATTTTCAAGAAGTTGAAGCTGATTGAGCAGGACAAGGTTTCTCAAAATGGAAAGTGGAATGCAATATGCCATCATCGGCAAAACTATGGATAGGATTTCCAGTCAATGGAAGAAGGTCATTGATATACAAGAGGAAAAGAGTGGGGGAAAGAACTGAACCTTGGGGGACACCGGCATTAGTGGAGAAGTTAGAAGACAGAGAGCCATCTACCATCACCCACAGTGAGCGAGCAGAGAGAAAACTGGATAACTGGAAGCTTGTTTAGAAGACCTTTATGCCAAACACGATCGAAAGCCTTTGAGATGTCAAGAGCAACTACTTATGTTTCACCGAACCTTTCCATTGAATTAGTCCATAAATGGGTAACATAAGCCAGAATATCACCAGTGGATCGACACTGACGGAATCCATACTGGCGATCGTTAATCAGACGGAAGATTTCTAGGTAGTTTAAGAGTTGGTGGTTAATTGATTTCTCCATTAGTTTAGAAAGAGTAGAAGTAATTGCAATGGGACGATAATTGGATGGGAGGGATTTGTCACCCTTTTCAGGAACTGGCTGGATATGAGCAAATTTCCAAGCAGAAGGAAAAACACCTTTGGAATAAGAAAGTGAAAAAAGGCTGCAAAGAATAGGAATAAGTTCAGGAGCACAGGTTTTGAGAACAAGTGGAGAAATACCATTGGGACCTGGAGCTTTCTTAGCATCAAGATTCTTCAAAATCCTTCTGACATCCTTTTGATGGAAAATCACAGGAAGCATTGAATGGAGCATGTTGGGAATGGTGGGAGGTGTTTTACCAAGATCATTAATACATGAGCTGGAAGAAAAATGGGATGCCAGCAGGTCAGCTTTATCCTTGGCTGAAGTGACAACAGAACCATCTGGTTTGGACAGAGGTGGGAGCAGAGATGAGCAGAAGTTGTGGCCAATAGCTTTTGCAAGAGACCAGAATTCTCGGCTACCATTAAGGTAAGAAGCAAATTTTCTACTCTTAGCCTGTTCAAACTCTCGACTGGACTGATTAATAACTGCTTTACAATTGTTGCGAGCTTTGGTGTAAGTAGAAAATGAAACTGGAGAATTAGAAACAAGCCAATTACGATATGCAACATTCTTCTCTCATGAGCAGCCTTAGCACATTTATTGGAAAACCGAGGTTTAGATAAAGGACGAGATTTTAAAGTGGAGTGTGGGATACAGGATTCCATTCCTGCAAGAATAATTTCACTGACATGACCTGAGCAAACGTTGACATCAGAAGTTTTGAAACAGTAATCCGACCAAGGAAAAAAAGAAAAGAAGTCTCACAGGTCATCCTATTTTGCATTCTTGTATTGCCAAACAACACAAGGTTGGGAATAGCCATGAGATAAAGGTTCCGCAGGAGAAGAGACAATCACGAAGTTGTGATCTGAAAGTGCCTAAAGGACCTCTCACTGAAACCGGGAATATCAGAGACATTGTGTCACTCAGACATGGGGAGGCAGAATTCGAATACGGGGAATACAGTGTGCACAGAAAGGAATAGATTAGTGTTACAGGTCAAGCAGCACTGGAAGTTCCCTCAATTCTGCAACACAGCTTTGAGATGCAATACAAACTCTGTAAACCCCAGATTTTGTATGTGGATGCGCGCATTGATGCGTCATGTTGTGTTGCATTGTGTTGGTCTGTTATTCATCTGGCCAATTAGCCTATGGCCCATAGAACATCACAGTCCCCTAACTGATGTCCACGGCCATGGGGAGGTGGGCCAGGAAATGGGGATTACAAACTCTATGGCTGGTATCACCTGAGCTTGTCAAGGAGGACACTCTAAAAAAAAGAAAAGTTTCTGTTAGAAAAGACCACAGGGGTGACAGTTTAAATTATGGATAATAAATGAATGCAAACATGGATGATAGGAACACTTCCACCAGGATATTGGAAAATAAAGGGACAGAGGGAACCCCCTGAGAAGGTAGCCTACCCTCCATGAGGGGGGGGGGGACTGTTAGGAGAAGCAAAGTATTTAGGGTGATAGGGTCCACCACGCAAAGTGCCTAGAAGAGAGCTGGGGAGAACAGGCAAAGCTCTGGATGTAAGGGGGGGGGGAATTAAAGTCACAGGAACAGATTACCCTATGTGGGAATGGAAGTTATTATCAGGCTAAAATCGTACACTGGCCACACCAGCTGCAGCAGTGTCAGCATCCAACAGCATGCCGTCAAAAAAAGAACAACATGGTGTCAGCAATGGCAGGGAAGGGTGTCGTGGAAAGGTTATCCCTACTGCAATCTGGAGGAGGGCAACTGTCTTCCAAACTAAATTCACAGCACATTACACCAGTTGCACACGTTTGATAATACATGCACACAATACTTTTATTATTATTTTTTTGTATACATATATATATATATAAATTACACATTAGGGTGCATAGAAGTAACACAATACAACTTTCTCTCTCATAATCACCTTGTTCAACTCTTCATCTTGCACACTGACAGATCAAACGCCCTGAATATATATAATATAAAAATATATATTTTTAATATATAAATAAATTGGCATTTTATTAAATAAATTTATAAAATGTCAATTAATTCAAATTTAAAGGTACCCAGAAGATAGCAACACATCCAAATTACGTGATATATCACTAAGAACAGAGAAGAAAACCAAACTGCAACGTGTGACCAACAAAATGAAAATAAAGTGAACATTAAGCACCATCTCATGAGAGGACCACATGGGAAATAATGGTCAGGGAATCTGCCTGTTTTTCTATTTTATTGCATATTTAGTTAAGTTTATTCTACGTTACGCAGTGTATTCTATATATAGTTTGACCTCTCTTTAACTTCCACATAGCAAATTTTTCTATTTGGCAAATTTTGATTAACAGTTTCCATATAATGAACTGATTCCGAGAGACGTAGGTACATATTGTGCACACCTCAGTCCTTTAGGCAACACAGCTGATGCCCTAGAAAGCATGAATTAAGAGCAAAAAGGATTGAAAATTAATCATTTTAACTTTTTAAGAGCTAAAGTGATTAATTCTTAAGAGAACAAGTTAACAGCTAAAATATTCTACAATTTAGTGGTATCCATAAAACCTATACAGCTGCCTCTACCATAACGAGAAGTTGCGTGGGTCGGTCAACTGCTATCTATTGGTCCACAGCTATCGGCAAGGATTAAGGCATATTCCCAACATGGACATCAGCTATGGTCAATCTGTTTTCTACTGTAAGCACCCTATTAGAGAATTAGGAGAGTGATTTTCCTTTATCCCAGAAATTCTTCTGTTGTTTTGCTGATATGAGTCAAAAACACTTTCACTCTAAATTTCACCTGTCTGTACCTGTCTGTTTACATGACAGGTACAAGTTGTCCCTAACTCAGCCTGTTTTAGCTGCTTTGCTAACAACCTTACAATGTCTAAGAGAAAATCCGAATGTAGCGGAAGAAGTGGAAGTGCTTAATAGAGTAGATCAAGGCAATTAAAAAAAAAAAATTGCTTTAAAATTTGGTATCTTGCCAGTAGTGTGAAAACCATTCTCAAAAACCATGTTTTGATTCTCAAACTGTTTGAGGAAATGGGACCCAGCAGAAGTGTGCAAAATTATGTCTGTATGAAGATGCAGATGAAGCAGTTTTTAAGTGGGTGAAGTTGATTCAAGACCAAAACATTAGCTTTAATTGAGGCATATGTGCAAGAAAGCTAGCTTATATAGCATCTGCCCAAAAAAAAAAACCCCACCCTTCCCATTTCACGCATTCAGTCACTCCAAATGTTTGTCTAGTTCAGCCTTAAATTTATTTAAGGATATCACCTTCCACAATAAAAGATGGAAGTCTATTCCACCAATCAACTATCCACTGGCTAAAGGCAAATTCCCACACATCTATTCTACAACTGACTTTCCTCAATTTGAATCTATGCCCCCTCAGGTTCTTAATCTGAGCAAGTGGAAGTATCCTGTCAGCATTGAGCCTGCTCAAACCATTCAAGGCCTTGTACACCTCAATCAGATCACCTCGCAGGTGCCTGGTTTCCAGATGCTGCAACTTGCAGACTTAAGCCATTCTTTGTAAGCACACCCCTTTGTTCCTCTCACCAATCATGTTGCCTTTCTCTATACTCATTCTAGCAACTCTACATCCTTCCTAAAATGAGGCCTCCACACCTGAATGCAGTATTCAAGGTGTGGCCTCACTGCTGCCTTATACAAAGGTATAATCACCTCCTTGTCCCTGCCAGCAAAATTCCTATATATCACTGACAAAACTCCATGACCTGCTCTGGCAGCCCATCTGAACTGCTCAGAGAACTTCATATCCAACTGCACAATTACCTCAAGGTCTTGTTCATTCTCCACATCCCTACATTTCTCTTGGGTTACTGCTACCCATAGGCAGTACTTTGCATTTGTCAATGTGAAATTTCAGTTGCCATTTCTCAGCCCATCTGCCAAACTTTTCTAGATCCTGTTGCAGTATCATACTGTCTACAGTGTCATTAAAAACTGTGCTAACCTTTGTATCATCGGCAAACTTGGACATTAGGCCTGATATACCTTCATCAACATCACTGATAAATCCAAAAAACAATCATGGGTCCAGCGCTGAACCCTGGGGGTGGGGGGGACTCCACTAATACCTTTAGTCCACATAGAGCACTGTCCGTTTATTACCACTCTCAGCCATCTCCCACACAACCATCCCTTTATCCATTGCAACAACTTGCCCTTAATACTATACCACTACAATTTGCTTGTCCTTTATACATAATCTTTATTGTGTACAAAAGGATGTATATAATGTACCATTCATGGCAGGAATGCCAGGGGCTAATGACATACCACTCCAATTTGTACAGAGTCTTGCATGTGCAACAGTATCAAAAGCTTTCCTGAAATCCTAGTACAGTAAACCCCTGCTATTCGCGGTATCTGTATTCGCGGTCGCTGATTTAATATAAAATGAAACCTAAAAAAATTGTGAATTTTAAAGCGCCGTGAACATTTTCCGCCATAAAAAAACATGGGCGTGGCTAAAATTATCTTTCCCGGTCAAACAGCGCTCAGTGGGTGGGGGGAGAGGGGTGAAAAAATTGCGAGTGTGGCCGCTTCTCTCTAATCCTTGTTTAGTATGTGCTATGTGCTTGTCATGGAAGGTTTCGTCGTTTGCTTTTAATGTATATGCTTATAAACTAAATAAATTTATCAATTTATAAATTGATATGCTTACAAAAGTGATAAATCTACCGTTTTGCAGCGTAAAACAGACTTTTTCGAGTGTGTTAATGGAAGAAAGTGACTTTATTGTGGACAAGTTCTTTCTAACCCGTACAAAAATATGGCTACGAATAACAAGGGAAATGTGAAAAGGTCAAAGAAGGTGATAACATTAGCGAATAATATTGAGTTATTAGATAAAATTTCTAATGGTGAAAGTGTCTCCTCAGTGGCAAAACATTATAAAATCAATGAGTCAACGGTACGATCGATCAAGAAATCGGAAGAAAAAATCCGCGTAGTGTCCGTGAAAACGCGCCAATTGCTTCAAATATTTGCTCTGTAACTCGTGATGTTAAATTAGAAAAAATGGAAAAGGCTTAAATCTGTGGATAGAAGACCGAACTCAAAATAAAATTCTGTTAAGTTCACTCATCATTCGTGAAAAGGCAAAACTCCTTTATCAGCACTTTAGCGAAACTGGTGATAGCACTGGCAGGATAAGTTTTTTAGCTAGCAAAGGCACTGGTTTGAAAGATTTGTTTGAAATTTCTAATAAATATTACATTCAATATTAAATTGTTTCTTATTTTCATTTGGATGCCATATGCTTGCATTTCACTATGTGCTGTCTATGTACATAGTCATATTATGAAGGTACATATAACACGTACATAGATTAGTTTTTCTTATATATGTCATACTTTGGAACGGAACCACTTTATTACTATGAGAGCCATAACTCAGTAATCGCGGCATTTCTCAGGAACGTAACCCCCACGAATAGCGGGGGTTTGCTGTATATGATATCAAAATTATTTTTTGCATCCAGTTCCTTTGTGACCACATCATAGTATCCAATCAAATTGATCAGAAAAGACTTCCCCTAAACAAACCTATGCTTGTGTCTGAACTATTACTGCAGTCTTGTGTTGGTGATCCTGTATCACCTCTTTAACCAATGACAGCATTATTTTCCCCAGAGCAGAAGTTAAACTAACAGGTCTATAATTATTTGTGTCACCCTTTGAACCCCCTTTGTGAATTGGGGATAAATTTGCATATCTCCAGTCCATGGGGATCTAACTGTAATTTAAGGATGCTCTCATAATTATGGCTAAGGGTTTCCTAACTTCCCTCGCTGCCTCCATCAATATGTAACAAGATAGATTCCATCCACCCTCGGGTGACTTTATGTTTAATTTCAACAATTTCTCCTCGACTCTGCTCTCAGTTATTACAAAATCACTTAGCGAGTTTGATAAACTTCTGGCCTACACTTTCTTAGAGAATTCCTCATGCGTGAATGTAGATGAAAATACTCATTCAGTTTATCAGCTACTTGAGCAGGATCATCAATAGTCAAACTATCTATGTCAAGTGGACCAATCTGATTCATCGCCTTCCTTCTAGCGTTCACATACGTAAAGAACTCTTTGCTGTTTTTCTTTGCATCCTTTGCCAAAAATTTTCTCGTAATCTGCCTTTCCTGTCTAACTTCCTTTGTAACTTATATCTGCCGTAGGCTTCCATGTCGCCTGATAATTTATATGCATCCCATGCACATTTCTTCTCTGCCATGAGGCTCATTAATTCATCTGACATCCATTTAGGCCCGAACCTTGAACAGTATTTCTTCGTTGATATGAAAAGCCTAGTGGCCTCCAAGATAAAGTCCCCGAAGGCTTCCCATTTAGAATTCACCATTGGTAATATCATCAGTTGATCCCACTGTATAGAATTTAAAAACTGTCTGAGACCACCATAGTCGCCTTTACGAAAGCAAAAACTCTTCTCTTTGCCCTTGATGGTAGTCACATCTTTTAAGTAAATCCCACATCAGTACACTGTGATCACTGTAACCTAGTGGTTCCTTTATCTGCAAATTCTCAATGTGTGAATAATCACTGCTGATAATCAGATCAAGAGTTCCCTCTCCAAAATGTTGCTGTAGAAACAATCCTCCAATAAATACACAAAAGTCTTGCTAGCATGCGAGTGACACCCACAAGTTCCAGTCAATATCGGGGAAAATTAAAATTTCCCATTACAAGATATTCTGATTTATTGGTCCACTATTTCTCTGCACAACTGTTCGTTGTACTCATCACGGTCATTAGGCCTATAACACACTCTTACTATCATTTTCCTTTTCCCAGTGTTTATGTCACACCAGACTCCACATGGCACTGCCCACAAATATCAACTGAATGCACTTACTTAGATTGAGTATTTCTTAACAGCATAACCTCTCCTCCCTTCCTAGCCTGTCTATCCTTTCTGTGCACATTGTACTCCCCAAATTCGAATTCTGCACTGTATATATCTGTGTGACACCATGTCTCTGATATCCCAACAATATCTGCCTTTGATGCCTTGATCAGTACTTCAAATTCATCAAATTTATTTACTATACTTCTAGCACTGGTGTACATGCAAGTATACAGGCACCTGTTCTTACTCTTAGTTATCCTAACGCAACCCATGTATTTATTTGTTCCATGATGACTCCCAGCAGCTCTTGAAATCCCCAGCAACTTGCTCTCTAGACTGCTGCTCATTACAATAGAAGCAATGCAAGAATCACTTTTGCCTCTGCCTGCAGCTACTGTTAATCTTTTAGTCTGTGAATCCCCCCCCCAAGCTAGCAGTTTTCCGACCCACCTAACACTGCCTCGATAGCATCGGCAAACATTCTCACACTCTTTCTATTTAAGTGTATCCCATCCCTGTAGAAGCAGTCTCTCCTATTAGCAAGCACAGACCATGCTCATGCTGAAAAAAATCCTCCCCCACAAGCCTTGCACAACCTCTCCAGGGCCGAAATGATTGACAAGGTTCTCATCATATACTCCCTCATATCGTGTCTGGGCAGAATTGCAGACACTTTCAAATTTAACCCTAACTCGTGACTTTTTTTTTCAGTATTGACCAGTACTAGTTAAGTAAATCTGCAGATCTCATACTCTTAAGGTTATTAGTGCCAATAGGTACAACAATATCACCTTTTGTGCCCTTAAAAGATGATATCTGCCCTATAACGTCATCAACTTTTGCTCCTGGCAGACATACCTTGGTCCTGTTCAATCTATCCATTTTGCATAACATATTCCCCATCTCCCTGACAATAGTCACCAACAATAAATACTTCCTGTGGGACCAGCACACCTTGCTTTGGAGATTGTCGCTGTGTTGCCTGATGCACGGGAGTGAGTTCGAGCATTGAGTTGGGCAGTTGAGCGCTTGATGGGCCCCTCATATTAATTTCTTCGAGGGCATATACCCTACACCTCAAACTCACAGATGCCCATCAGAATGCTGAGTTGGCACCCAACTTCTTCACAGCCTCGACACCTAGCACACACAAAGACATCTTCATTGGCTAGATCATGTCCTGTTCTAGAAAGGTCTGCAAACATTTCACACATTTTTTTAGACTGTAATGTGTTGGAGAATTGTCCCCTTCGGTTCTCCCACGAGCCACAGTACTAACACTACTTTGTGCTCACTGCTTTGCTGCTCTAGTCTGGGTCACGATTAGTTTAAGTATAATTTAATTAAGAATGAAATTTAATAAGATTAATAAATTTTACTGCTTAATTGATAAAACTATACTAATCGAACAGATTTCTAATGCAGCGCTATATATTTCACTATTCAGTTTTAAGTTAAACTTTACGCTATGAAGTTCGGGATTTACGTTACGCTATTCTGTATCATATAACAATGGCAGCAAGTTATGAACAGTAAGATCTACAGACACTAAGTATTAACTTTCAAAATCACTATCTAAATTTAAATAAATCAAGGGGCTTGACTAGGACTATAAAGCTACTTATTGAAAATATTTAATACAGTCAATTCCGGTTATTTGGGACACATTGGGACTAGTGCATTTTGGTCCGATTAAGCGGCTGCCCCAATTATCTGAAGTTTCACGTAAATACAGTAGTTAAGAATACAATGGATCCCCCCCCCCCTTTACAATTGGTTCACTGTACAATCAAATCCCATTACGATGGACTCACCATGTTAAAGTACCGCTCACTATACAATGTGTAGTAAATGCCGGTCATTGTGATAACGTTTCTGAATTGAATTTTAATTCTATTAAACAGTGATTCTAATTAGCAAAAATAGGAGAAATATTATCCACAGACTATAAAAGTAAAGGTATATTAAACACAAATTTACCCTTTATTACCTTACCAATTAAAAAATTAAATGATATGTGATAATCGGAATAATTAATACATACTGTAATATGTACCGACTAACTAGTTGACATTTCTGTTCACTGACATTTGTGGGTGGGGTTTAAAATTTAAAACAGTAAAAATATAAGCAATCAATAACAAAGAACACCGCACTCACAAATTGCAAGTAACACGATACGTGCAAGTGAGAATGGAGTAACAAGTTACGAATCTTTAAAAATAGGAATGAAGAGAAGATTGTGAAAATTAATTTTTTTATATGATTGAAAATTCCATGGGGATGTAAACACATTTCACCATAATAACCCACAGAATTCCAGCTGTCGGTATTATCGCAAATTCAATAAGATCAAGTTTACTATCCGTTTATGATAGACTGCACTAACAGAAAAGCCCAATAAACAGGTGACTGCTTATTGTTTTTATTGTTTTATGGTTGTGCCCTCCAGAAATCTGACCGAACCACGTGGTACGGTCAGTGACAATCATAGGGTAATCTCCAGTGCTGCAGTCTCCTGCCCCGATTAAACGGCATGTTGTCCCAATTAAGCGAAGTAAACTCTGGCTATTTTCTCGATTAGGTTCTGTTTTTTAAGATTTGCCCCAAATAAACGGCTGCCCCGATTAACCGGAGGCCCAAATAACCGAAATTCATTGTATAACAATTAAGTCAATAAAAAACAACTAAATAAATATTAAAACTTAGAGTTCGCCGGAACTACAAAAATCTTGGCCAACACGGTAATAACCTCATACCCAGAATCAGGGCCATTTATAAAAGAAAAGACTATGGAGTAGGCTTCTTTTACTAGGACATAAAACATTCCAAGCCAGTTCTGGTACACACAATTTTAAAAAACATCATAGCTTACTCGAAAAAGTTATTTCTGATGAAATGGAGTTGTAACTGAAGAAGACTTTACTCGTTGGAAAGAAACAGTTTTGAAAAAAATTAGGGAGGACTACGAGCCCAAAGACATTCAACGTTAATGAAACAATTCTAATATTTTTAAAACGTTTGCCGAATAAGACAATGACTTTTAAAGGTGATAAATGTTTAGGTGGTAAAAATAGTAAGGAGAGAATTAGCCATGGTTGGTGCAAATATGACTGCAAAAATTGGTGCAAATAACACTGAACTACAACAAAAACACTTAGACAAATGAAATTTTTGAAAAGTGGATTTTAAATTTCAATAGAAAGATGATGAAAGAAAAAAGAAAAACATTGCATTGATTATTGCCAACTGCCCTACCCAGCCTACTTTCACTTGGTAATTTTGAAACTTACAAGTGTGAAGCTTGTTTTCTTCTCTCTGAATACCTCGTCTATGCAGCCAATGGATCAAAGCATTATCAAGAATTTGAAAATGCACTACCAAAGGGGTATACTTAGGGCTTACAATACCAGGATACTGGTCATTTTTTTCTGGTATTGAAATACCGATATTGATACAAAAATACTGGTTTTTCAGTACTAATTTTAAAAAAATAATTGTTTATAATTTAATCACATAAAGGTTATAAAATCACCTTTATGTGATTATGACATCATTAACTCTACTAGCAAATGTTCGATAAATCATCGATAAGACACCATGCAACATTGCAACCTGTCCACAATTCTCGGACAACTTCATGTCTGACCGTATCGTAACTCCCAAGTCCGTTCCTCCACTACTGACTTTAGTTCAACTCCACCAAGTGTATAAGCTATTTTGGGGTTGCTGTTCCCCAGGTGTAAGACCTTGCATTTTGCTGAATTAAAGCATAAAGCTAACACTTTTCTGACCATCCCGAAAGTCTATCTAGGTCACTCTGAAGAAGCTCTGCTTGGCGGCAATCATTAACTACTCTACTGATCTTTACATCATTTGCAAGTTTAGACCTCACGCCCTCCATCCCTTCATAGATGTCATTTAAGATAATCAAAAACAACAGTGGTCCCAATACTGATCCTTGGGGAACCACACTACTTACATTAACCCAATCTGAGGAATAACCACTTATCACAACCCTCTGCCTGGTGCCCTCAAGCCATTGTGCTATCCATCTAAGGATTTTCCTTATGATTCCAGCCTGCTCCAACTTATAAAGTGACCACTCATGTGGGACTGAGTCAAATTCTTTGCTGAAATCCAAATAAACGATGCCAAAATTATTCACTAAATCCAGCTCATGAGTGACCGTGAAAATGGCTAACCTGATTTGTTAAACATGATTTATCCTTTACAAAACCATGCTGTGTATCCTACTTTGATGAATTTTGATGACTAATTGTCATCAAAATTTATTGATAAAAACTTTTGTTTTTGGAATACCAGTATTAATACTGGTATCCCAGTTTCATAAATTAAAAATAAAGAAATACTGGTATTAGATTTTGACCGGTATTGTAAGCCCTAGGTATACTGAAAAACATTATACTAAGAATAGAAAAACCAACCTAGACATTCTGTTATAGATTTGCAGATGTGCATATCAGCATTTGCAAAAGTGTGGAGTCAAGATGTAACTGAAACGACAATTAAGGATTGTTTCTCAAAACAGTTAGAGCTGCATTGGAAAGGAATCTCCTAGTGACCTCTCCTTTAGTGGAAAGTTCCCAGCTTATCTGCCACATTTTCTGGACAGACAGTATACAGAGGAGGGGGGGGGGGGGGTAGAGTTATACTCTTACTAAAGAAGCATATTAAATCTAAAGTAGTGCATCTAGTTGAAATGGTAAGTACTGGGAAAACAAAAATGAGAGCAAGTTATAGGCGTGATGAATATAACCAACTATACGGAGAAATAGTAGGCCAACAAATCAGAATGTCAGTTGATTTACTGAATGACTGTTTTCTGCAGCAGCAGCACATGAAACAGGCAACAAAGGCAAACGATACACACACTCTTGATCTGAATATCAGCAGCAACTCTTAATGCAATAAGAGCTGCAGGTAGAATGCTCTCTGGGTGGTAGTGATCACAGTATGCTGATGTGGTATTTACTTAAAGACATAACTACTAACAAAGGTAAAGGGAATGGCTTTTGGTTTGGTAAAGGTGAGTACAGTGGTCTCAGACAATTAATATTAGAATTAGTAATAGCCATATGGTAGAAGGAAGCCAAAGGTGTATTGCTGCACCAGCAAAAAAAAAAAAAAAAGTAAAATAACAATAAAAGAAGAAAAAAAATAAAACAGTAAATAATAATAATAAAAAATTTAAATAAGATATAAGAAAAGAAAAGGAAATAGACAACCTATGTGTTTCCCTCCTCCCATAGGTAACCATCCAACTGACCTCTGAATTTCCCCAAACTGTCAGCCTCTACCACCCATGTAGGTAACTTATTCCAGTAATTTATAACTCACTAGCTAAATTAAAACTTCCAGCAATCCAGTCTAAACATCTCCCCCCCCCCCAATAACTTGAATTTATGGCCCTTATTTCTAGAATCATTTATAACCATGAAAATTTCGTCCTCATTCATTTTACTTTTGCCTGGATCCTTAAACAACTCGATCAAGCCTCCTCTCCGGTGCCTAGTTTCCATGCTGTGCAACCCATATATTCGAAGTCTTTCCTCATATGAACATCCTTTTGCCAATCTCACCATGTGAGTTACCCATCTTTGGACCCTTTCAAGAAGCTAAATGTATTTTTTTTTTTTTAGGTATATAAGCCTTATATAGCCTTATATAATGGGATTATGATGTCCTCATCTCTACTAGCAAAAGCAGATGTTCAATAAATCATTGATAGGACACCATGGACCTTCCTTGCAACCTGTCTACAATGTTTGGAGAACTTCATGTCTGACCGTATTTGTAACTCTCAAATCTTTCTTCCACTACTGACTTTGGTTCAATTCCATGTGTATAAGTTATTTTGGTGTTACTGTTCCCCAAATTTTTGTTATTGTTATTTGGTTTTTAGGAGCATTAGCAACTAAGGCCATATTGCTCCGGGGATATGTGGTGGTCATTCCCTGACCTTTCCGCATCCTCCGTATTTGGTGGCTCACGGGCTCGAACCCCGGTCTAATCAAGAAGCATGTGCTATGCAAGGCTTCGATAATGTCAGCTGCAGAGCTTGGTAAACAGGTACCTTAGAAGGGGACCTGATTAAGGTTTACAAGGCTCTGAGAGCGGTAAGTAAAATGAATGAAGTAAGTAAAATCAGTCAGTAATTTCCCACTGCACTCGTAGAACTGCCTTTATATATTGGCACTTTTCCAATCCAATGGAATCTGCCCTGAGTCCAGTGATGCTCTCATAATTAGCCTCAATGGTTCAATTCACTCACTTGCCACCTCCCTTAAAATTATAGGGTATATGTCATCAACCCCAGGAGCCTTACTGGCCTGTAATCTCAAAAGTGTTTTCATTAAATAATCATGTGAAATTTCAATATCATTAATTACATATTTTTCAACTTCACTCCCATAATTTCTCACTGATGTAAAGGGTTTTTCTTCTGTAAATATCGATGCAAAGTAACTCTTGAGTTCATCTGCAACATCAGCTGGGATATCTAATACTATCCCATGTCTATCACATAAAGGTCTGATCTGTCCTCCTCTTCTTTGCATTTATATATGCAAAGAATTCCTTAACCCATTGTTTGCTCTCTTTGCAAGCCTAACCTTTTCTGTGGCACTATTACGAATCAGTTTGCAGCTGTTATAGACTTCTGTACTTTTTATTGCTCTTTAACTTTTCCATGCCATCTTTTTCTGCTCAAATAATGTGGCAACTTCATTATTCATCCAACTTGGAATCCTACTTATGAAGTACAGCGGATTCCAGTTATTTGGGCCAACGGTTAATCAGGGCTGCTGTTTATTTGGGGCAAATCTTAAAAAATAGAGTCCAATCGAGAAAATAGCCACGGTTTACTTCACTTAATTGGGATAGGAGACCACAGCAGTTGAGAATACCCTACGATTGTCTCTGACCGGTCGAATTTCTGGAGGTTACAACCACAAAACAATTAGCAGTCACCTGTTTATTGGGCTTTTCTGTTAGTGCAATCTATCATAAACGGATAGTAAACTCGATCTTACTGAATTTGTCAAAATACCGAAGCTGGAATTCTGTGGGTTATTATGGTGAAGTGTGTTTACACTTCCATGGAATCTTCAATCATATAAAAAAATTAATTTTCAGAATCTTCTCTTCATTCCTATTTTTAAAGCTTATTGCAAGTATCCTGTTACTTACAATTTGTGTGTAACATGTTCTTTGTTACTGATTGCTTATCTTTTTACTGTTTTAAATTTTAACCCCCACCCACAAATGTCAATGAAAAGAAATGTCAACTAGTTAGTATGTACATATTACATATATAATATCGGTGTTTAGATACACCATAGACACTCTTAAAAAAACTACAAAGTAGTTGTTGTGGGCATCATTTGCTCTTTCTCATATTGTGCTCTGCCTTCACGACGAGTTGCCATGATGCTGCACTACCTCAAATAAGTAACGCTTCACTAATAGAGAAGACTATTGTTACTTATTCTCAGTGAGTACCACCACCCAGACATGTTTCAAGGCTATTGGCCTATCATCAGTGGGTGGGCAGGTACCCTAGTATTGCAGACATGAGAATTAAGAGTGTCTATGGTGTACATAAACACCGATATTATATAGATACTAAACTCTTAAAGTATTATGCCATGTGCATTTAATTATTTTAAATATTATCATCTTATACACCTTTTGGCATCTCTCATATTGTGCGATTAACTTCACAACTGGGTCGTCATGTCTGCAATACTAGGGTACCTGCCCACCCACTGATGATAGGCCAATAGCCTTGAAACATGTCTGGGTGGTGGTACTCACTGAGAATAAGTAACAATAGTCTTCTCTATTAGTGAAGCGTTACTTATTTGAGGTAGTGCAGCATCATGGCAACTCGTCGTGAAGGCAGAGCACAATATGAGAAAGAGCAAATGATGCCCACAACAACTACTTTGTAGTTTTTTTCAGAGTGTCTATGGTGTATCTAAACACCGATATTATATAGATACTGAACTCTTAAAGTATTATGCCATGTGCATTTAATTATTTTAAAGTACATATTAATTCTTCCATTTATCACGTATATTCTTCCATTTATCACGTATATTCTTCCGATTTTCACGTATCATTTAATTTTTTAATTGGTAAAGTAATAAAGGGTAAATTTGTGCTTAATGTAACTTTACTTTTATAGCCTGTGGATAATATTCCTACTATTTTCGCTAATTAGAATCGCTGCTTAATAGAATTAAAATTCAATTAACAAATCATGATCACAATGACCAGCGCTTACTACACATCGTATAGCAAATGGTACTTTTCTATGGTGACTCCAGCGTAACATGATTTGGCTGTACAGTGAACCAATTTTAAAGTGGGGGTCCATTTTAACTTTTTTTTTTTTTTTATGTAACTCCAGATAATTGGGGCAGCCGCTTAATTGGACCAACATGCACTAGTCCCGATGTGGCTCAAATAACCAGAATCGCCTGTATTTTTTTTAATGGTATATACGCATTCAAAGCTTCAGTGATTAATGTTTTAAAGGTATACCATAAAATGAATTGTATTTGCTCTCTGTGAGATATTTACCCAGTTAATAGAGATCATATAGTACCTTAAGCCATTATTATTATTAGCCATACGTCGCAAGAAGCCTGAGGCATATGCTGCACCAGCCAAAAAAAATTCCCGATTTCCTCTCCTGAAATGATAACCCATTCCTTCGCTTTTAACTACTGCCACCTCTCTCTTTTCATCATCCACTGTAGAATTCCATGATCACTTGTTTTCCAATACAGGAAAACAAGCATACTGTGATAGCAGTCTTTTCTGTTGCACAGAAAAAGACTGCTATCACAGACTGGTTTCCAATTCCATACAGTAGGTCCATCTGATGATGTTACAAATGGCAAATTCTAAATGGGGACCATTCAGGGGTCATTCCCTCACCTTTCCGCATCCTCCCTATTTGGCAGTCACGGGCTTGAACCCCGGTCTAATCAAGAAGCATGTGCTATGCACTGCTGCTCCTGCCCAACTGGTTACGAAGGCGCCTCATCAGACTTGCATCAGAGAAGAAAAATACGTGGGATGCATGTATATTATCAGGTAAAGCAAAAGCCTATGGTAGATAAAACTATTCTGTAATCAAGTCACAAAGGAGGTTAGGAAAATTAAGGCAAATTAAGAGAAATCTCTGGCAAAGAATGCCAAGAAAAGCAGCGAAGACTTCTTTATTCACATTAACAGTAGAAGGAAGGGATTGAATCACAGTGATCCACTTGATGTTGTGAATAGTTTAACCCTTGATGATCCTGCTCAGGTTGCTGAATACTAAACAAGTATTTGCATCTACATTCATACACGAATAATTCTTTCGGGAACGAAATTCAAGAAGTTTATCAAACTCTAAGAGGGAGCTAAAGGGTTCTGTGATAATTTAGAGAAAAGTGGAAGAGAAATTGTTAAAGCTTAACAACAAAAAAGGTGACTGGTGTCTATCCAATTATATTGAGGGAAGCAGCAAAGAAGGTAAGCAAACATCAGCCATAATTATGAGAGCATCTTTGGATTCAGGTGTAGGGCCCTATGGATTGAGATGTGCTAATGTACTCCAATTCACAAAGGGAATCAAAAGGTGACATGAGTAATTATAGACCTGGCAGCTTAACTTCTGTTCCAGGGAAAATAATGGAAGACTGGTTAAAGAAGTAATACATTCCATCTAGATAGGAATGTAATTATAATGCAGTCACAGCACGGATTTCTTAAGGGTAATCTTGTTTGACCAATCTGATTTAATATCATGATTCATTAACAAAGGAACTGAAGGAAAAAGGAAAATAATTTTGATATCATATACTTGGATTTCAAAAGAGCTCTTCATACTGTTGCACAGAAAAGACTGCTATATAAATTGGAGCAGTGTGGCATTAATGGGAAAGTTACTGCTTTGGATAAAGGGATGGTTGAGTGAAAGAAGACAGAATGGTTATTAAGGAACACTGCTCTTCATGAATTAATGTTATTAGTGGAGTCCCCGTGGTTTAGTGCTGGGGCCATTATTGTTTTCTATATTTATCAATGATATTGAAGAAGGTATCATCTGTATACCTTCTTCAATTTCCTTTTGTATCATCTGTAAACTTAGACTTAATGTCTAAGTTTACAGATGATACAAAAATTGACAGAATAGTTATGATAGTAATCAGGATAAGCTACTGCTGCAACAAGATAAAAAAAAAAATTACGCAGATGGACTGCAAATGGTAGCTGAAGTTCAACATTGATAAATACAAAGTACAGTAAACCCCCGCTATTCGCGGGGGTTACATTCCTGAGAAATGCCGCGAATACTGAGTTATGGCTCCCATAGTAATAAAGGGGTTCCGTTCCAAAGTATGAAATATATAAGAAAAACTAGTCTAAAATTGTCGATGTATGTATTATATGTACCTTCATAATATGACTATGTACACTGACAGTACATAGTGAAATGCAAGCATAAGGCATCGAAATGAAAATAAGAAACAATTTAATATTAAATGTAATATTTATTAGAAATTTCAAACAAATCTTTCAAACCAGTGCCTTTGCTAGCAAAAAAACTTATCCCGCCAGTACTATCATCAGTTTCGCTAAAGTGTTGATAAAGGAGTTTTGCCTTTTCACGAATAATGAGTGAACTTAACGGAATTTTATTTTGAGTTCGGTCTTCTATCCACATATTTAAAGCCTTTTCCATTTTTTATAATTTAACATCACGAGTTACAGAGCTGTTGTTGTTTTTTTGGTTTTTAGGAGCATTAGCAACTAAGGCCATATTGCTCCGGGGATATGCGGTGGTCATTCCCTGACCTTTCTGCATCCTCCGTATTTGGTGGTGACGGGCTCAAACCCCGATCTAATCAAGAAGCGTGTGCTACGCACTGCTGCTCCTTCCCACCTGGCTACGGAGGCGCCGAGTTACAGAACAAATTTTTGAAGCAATTAGAGCATTTTCACGGACACTATGGTGGATTTTTTCTTCCTTCTTCTTCTTCGTCTTCTTTAATGCTGCCGAATGGCGTTTGTGACTTCGTTTTGATATTGTTCTCTGTCTAGCGCTGCGTGTAGAATTTGTGCTGTTGTCGTGTGAAGCCAGGTGTTGATGTTATCTAGCCATGCCATTTTCGGTTTGCCTGGGCGTTTCTTGCCTTCGATCTTTCCCTCCAGGGTGAGTGGTAGTAGGTGATATTTTTGTTGGTTCCTAGCGATGTGACCTAGGTATTTGCATTTCCTGCTGATGATGGTTTTGAGCAGGTCCCGTTCCGTGTGCATGTCCTGCAGGACCTTTACGTTGGTTATCTTGGCTGTCCACGGGATTTTCAGCATTCTTCGGTAGAGCCACATTTCGAAGGTCTGGAGCTTTTTTGTAGTGGCTGATGTTAGAGTCCAGGTTTCTACACCGTAGAGCAGTATTGGCCAGCTGTAGCATTTCAATGTGCGTAATTTGAGCATGATGTTCAAGCTTCTGTTGGTGAGGAGGGTTTTCCACTTGGTGAATGCCTGCCTGGCTTGTTCAATTCTGCTTTTGATTTCGGCCTCATGGTTCAGCTGGTCATCAATGAGTACTCCGAGATACTTGAAGCGGTGTATTTGCTCTAATTTTTCATTGTTTAGTTTGATCGTGATTTTGCTTGCAGTCCTGCTGACCTTCATCACCTTTGTTTTCTTTTTGTTGATTCGTAGCCCCCATGCTTGGCTTTCTATGTCCACTTCGTTCAAGATGGTCTGTAAATCTTGTTCTGAATCTGCTATTAGTGCTGTGTCATCGGCATATCTTAAGTTATTGATGTAGTGTCCGTTAACTTTTATGCCGATGTTCTTGTCAGCCAGTGTTTGGTCGAAGATCATTTCCGAATAGATGTTAAAAAGAATGGGAGATAATGGGCAGCCTGGCCGGACGCCTTTTTTTATTGGAATTGGGTCTGTCAGGTCGTTGTCATAGCGAAGCCGGGCTGTTTGATTCTAGTAGAGAGTTGTAATAAAGTTGATATCGTTGTTTTCAAGCCCAAGTTTTCTCAGTCGGTCAATTAGACGGTCGTGGTCTACTGAATCGAAGGCTTTCTCGTAATCAATAAAACATATATATACGTATTTTTGATGTTAATAGCACCTTTGTAGCAATATTTGTAAACAGAAAATTGCTCCTCTGGTGCCTAGTCCCCTGCAGAATCCGAACTGTGTGTTTCCTAGTGCACTTTCGCACTTACATCTTATCCTTTGCTGAATCACCTTGAGGAAGACTTTTAGCACCTGGCTCATTAGACTGATCAGCCTGAAGTCTTGGCATTTCCGGCTGGTAGCCTTTTTTGGTAGGGCCATGAAGATGGATTGGAGCCATTCGGATGGAATGTCGTTGTTGTTGTAGATTTGATTGAACCATTTCGTTAGTTGTTGGATGTTGCTGTAGTCTAGTTGTTTCAGCAGTTCCACATGAATCTGATCAGGTCCACAGGCCTTGCCTGGCTTTGTTATTTGGATGGCATGTTCCACTTCAGATGTTAATATGTGGAGATTGTCTTCCTGTGTTTGTTGTTGCGTTTCTGCCGGTT
This sequence comes from Mastigoproctus giganteus, assembly GCF_048544385.1. Taxonomy (NCBI): domain Eukaryota; kingdom Metazoa; phylum Arthropoda; class Arachnida; order Uropygi; family Thelyphonidae; genus Mastigoproctus; species Mastigoproctus giganteus. Next base: position 57,133,973 of record NC_143581.1, on the reverse strand, counting down.
TTCTGTTGGTGCCGAACAGATTGTATATATAGCTCTTCCAGGTGTCGAGTTTGGCTTGTTTGCTTAGTATAGGTTGATTGTTGTCCGTATATAAGCTTGGGATAGGAGCCGGTTTGTAGATGTTTCCAGCTTCTTTAAGCTTCTTGTGCAGGTTATAGTTGTCATTTTTCTTGATTAGGTCTTTGATTTCTGCACACTGATCTTCCATCCATTTTTCCTTCGCCTTCCGGATTTCCTGTTTGATCTTTTGTTGTATTTCTTTGTATTTTTCCCGGTTGTTGTTGCTTTTGAATGTTCTCCGTTCATCCATTAGGTCTAGTGTGTGCTGGGTCATCCACCGTTGTTTCTTTTTCGACGCCTGATGTCCTAGCAGGGTTTCTGCTGTTTCATTGATGCACTGTTTGAGTGAACGCCCGAACGCTTGCACATCTGTTGTTACTGCTTCGATCGATCTGATTGTAGTGTTGAAATGAAGCCGTACTTGTCGCCTGTTGGCGTTGTTCTTCAGTTTCTCCAGGTCAATTCTTTTTCTTGTGCTTGTGCGTTTCACTGCTCGTAGTTTGAGACGTAGTGTTGCTATTACTGGGTTATGGTCGGATGATATGTCAGCTCCAGGGTAAGTTTTTGCCTTGAGGACACTTGACTTATATCTGATGTTGATTAAGATGTAGTCAATTTGGTTCCTGACGATATTGTTGTCAGAGTCTTGTGGTGAGGTCCAGGTGTATAGTCGTCGAGGTGGTAGTTTAAACCAAGTGTTGGCAATGCTAAATTTTTCTTCTTGGCAGAACTGGACGAGTCTGTTGCCTCGTTCATTCCGTGTCCCCAAGCCATGTTCTCCAACAATGTTTTGTATCTTTCCTTGACCGATTTTGGCATTAAAGTCACCAAGGATGACCGTAATGTTGTGCTTCTTCAGCGACTTTAAAGTGTTGCTTAGCTTGTCGCAGAACAATTCAATTTCTTGACCGTCTTTGTCCACTGTTGGTGCGTAGACCTGGAGCACATTCAGGTTGATCTTGTTGCCTGCTAACTGTAGTAGTGCGATTCGTTCCGATATTGGGGTGAAACTGGTGACTTTGTTGGCCAGTTGTTTGTGGACAACAAAAGCGACGCCGTACGTCTGCTTGATGTTCTCTTCTCCTCCGGAACAGAAGACGTGGTGGTCGTTTGATATAAACTTCTTTGTTCCAGGCCATTTGGTTTCACTTAGCCCAAGTATGTTGATGTTAATGCGTTCCATTTCTTGTAAAGCATTGGCTAGTTTTCCTGGTTGTAGTAGGCTTCTAACGTTCCATGTAGCTCGTTTCAGAAAATTCTTCGACGCAAGCTCGGAGATTCTTAGCACCCCTGTCCCATTCAAGGGACGCCGAAACTCGGGGCCATGGTTTATTTTGCTTGCTATCATTGAAGTTTTCAAGGGAAGGATAATCCAAGTAGTTTCCCGTTGCTTTCTTGGATCACAATTTAGTTGAAAAGGTCGTGTGTGTGGACCTTTTGAAACCAAGAAAATGGAAGAAAACTTTTTTCTTCCGATTTCTTGATTGATCGTACAGTTGACTCTGATTTTATAATGTTTTGCCACTGAGGAGACACTTTCACCATTAGAAATTTTGTCTAATAGCTCAATTTTATTCACTAATGTCATCACCTTCTTTGATATTTTCACATTTCCCTCGTTATTCGTAGCCATATTTTTGTAGGGGTTAGAAAGAACTTGTCCACAATAAAGTCACTTTCTTCCGTTAACACACTCGAAAAAGTCTGTTTTACACTGCAAAACGGTAGATTTATCACTTTTGTAAACATATCAATTTACAAATTGATAAATTTATTCAATTTATAAGCATATAAATTAAAAGCAAACGACGAAACCTTCCATGACAAGCACATAACACATACTGAAAAAGGATTAGCTAGAAACATCCACGCTCGCGATTTTGTCACCCCTCTCCCCCGCCCACCCACTGAGCGCTGTTTTGACCGAGAAAGATTTTAGCCACGCCCACGTTTTTTTATGGGGGAAAATGTTCATGGCGCTTTAAAATTCACATTTTTTTAGGTTTCATTTTATAATAAATCAGCGACCGCGAATACCTGAAACCGCGAATAGTGGGGGTTTACTGTACTGTATATGGCTAGCAGTAATCCCAGATCGACCTTCCAACTGTGTGAGTAAAGTACTCAGAGTAATGGAAAATGAAAAAGAATTGGTGGTAATTGTAAAAATATGAAGTTATCTAAGCAATGCAGGCTGCAAGGCCAGTTAATGGGGTCTTGTCTGTGATATACAGGAATTTTGCTAGCAGGGATAAGGAGTTCATTATCCCAGTGTACAAGGGAATTGTTGGGCCACACCTTGAGTACTGCATACAATTCTGGAGATCTCATTTTAGGAAGGATGTAGATCTGCTGGAATAGGTGCAAAGAAGGGCAATGAGATTGGTGAGGAATGAAAAGGCAGTTTTAACAAGATAGGCTTCGCTTCTGCAAATTGCATTATCTAGAGACTAGGCAGCTGCAAGGCAATCTCATTGAGGTGTTTGCAATTTGCAGAACTTAAGCCTACCTTTGTCATTCCCCTCACCAATCTGGTTGCCCTTCTCTGTACTGTTCCAGCAGCTCTATATCCTCCCTAAATGAGGCCTACCAACCTGTATGCAGTACTCAAGGTGCGGTACTACAAGGGGATAATCACCTCCTTATCCCTGCTAGCAAAATTCCTATATATCATTGACAAAACCCCACGAGCTACTCTTGAAGCTTGTCTGCACTGCTCAGAAAACTTCATATCAGACTGAACAAACCCCCAGGTCTTTTTCATTCTGCGCTACCCTAAGTGTAGTACTGTAGTTGGTACATTACTCTGGGATTACTGCTACCCACATGCAGTACTTTGCATTTGTCAATGTTAAATTTCAGTTGCTACCTCTCAGCCCATCCGCCAAACTTTTTTAGATCAAGTTGCAAGCAATGTACCATTATTACTGTCATTAACAACCCTGCCAACCTTTGTATCATCTGCAACCTTGGACATTAAGCCTGATATACCTTCAGCAATATCATTGATAAATATAGAAAGCAACGATGATCCTAACACTGAACAATGCAAAACACCACTAATAACATTAGTACACAAAGAGCAGTGTCCATTGATTACCACTCTATCTGCTCCCACTCAACTATCCCTTAATCCCTAGCAGCAACTTGCCATTAATGCCATACCACTCCAGAAATCCAAGTAGAGGTAGTCATCGAGTTACGACCATGTTAGGTTCCGACTGACCGGTCGTAAAGCGATCTGGACGTAAGTCGGACCAGCTTAGGTAAATCAAACACTGTGTACAACACAATTGGTTTACTATTTACAAAAATAAAAAATATGAAAAAGATATCAAATACTGTACAAAACCTATAAAATATTTTATCTTAAAGAATTAAACAAAACATATGTAGAAAATATATAAGAAATATTTTACTGACCACTCGTGCTTGGCTGCGGGTCATCACTGCCACCACTTGATGTAGTGGGAGTTGTTTTTCTCATAAATATGTTATTTTTGTCTGAATTATTTGTTTCCTTTTCTGCTCGTAAATTTCACGGTATGGCCAAAATGCATTTTGTACCATTCGTTCAATCCCTGCAAATCATTCAATGTTTGGGTCCATTTCCTCAAAATGTGTAAGAAGTTTATTTAGTAGAGAAAAACCTTCAGATAACCCTCTAGTGGTGAATTTTCTTTCTGGTTCTTCCTCATCTTCATTTTTCTCTTCTTCCATACTTTCTTCTTCGGCCATTCTCTCTTCTTCCGAAGCGATAAGTTCTTCATTCGTAAGTTCTCCAGATTCTTGCTCTAGCAGCTCCTCAACATCTTCCACTTCAATCTCTAAAGAAAGTCCATTTACCAGTGTTACAATATTTTCCGTAACCATTTCAGTTCATGTTCACTATCAAATTCATCAATAGTATTAACAAAACGCTGGGCACAGTTTTTCCAGATCCCATTCATGCATTTCTTTGTCACAGCCTCCCATGCAGCCACAATATTTTTGATGCATTTATAAATATCGTACTGTTTCCAAAACTGTGGAAACAGTACGATATTTAAATGTGAAAATCGCCCCTTGGTCCACAGTCTGAATGAGTGGAGATGTATTTGGCAGAAAATAAACAACTTTTACATCTGGATGGAGGTGGTCTAGGTGAGGTGGATGGCCAGGTGCATTAAGATTAATAGAATTTTGGAAGGAATTTCTTTCTCAAAGCAATATTCACGAACTTGAGGTACAAAACAATTTAGAAACCAGTCTTCAAACAATGTTTGAGTCATCCAGGCTTTTCGGTTTGAACAGAAGTATACAGGCAGAGTGTGCTTGTTTACATTCTTGAATGCACGGGGATTTTCAGAATTATAAATTAAAAAAGGCTTCAGTTTAAAACTTGGAATGTTCCCGCCAAGGAGCAAAGTCAGCCTATCTTTAAGTGCCTTAAAACCAGGCATGCTTTTAGCTTCTTGGTGAATGTAAGTGAGTTCTGGCATCCTTTTCCACAACAATCCAATCTCATCCACGTTGAAAAGCTGCTCTGGTTAATACCCTCCTTCCGTAATTATTTCATCAAGACTTTTAACAAACTCTTGAGCTCCTTCCACATCCGCACTTGCTGATTCTCCAGTGACTCGAACAATATGAAGGTTGAATCTTCTTTTGAATCTTTTGAACGATCCTGTACTTACTATAAATGTCTGAGTGTAATCTTTTCCGGCACGTTTCTTCAGCATCTGAAAGAGACTTCTAGCCTTCGACTGCACTGTAAGAAGGCTTAAGGGTGTTCGCTTCTGTATCTCATTTTCCATCCAAAGAAACAATTTTTCCATTTCATGGATGGACCCTGTACGTTGTTTCGTTATCACTGTTGCTCGCATGGGTGCCGAACCTTTAACAACTTCACGAATCCTTTCTTTGTCTTTCAAAATCATCGACACTGTAGAATGAGATAACTTAAAATCACGTGCAATCGCATTCACCTTCTTCCCTTCTTCATTCTGCTTGATCACTTTCAATTTTGTGTCTAAATCAATGGTCTTTCTTTCTTTCTTGACAGGTCTAGGAGTAGACAAAGGCACTTTCCTCTTGGCTGACATGTTTAGGGGTTTTAAAAAAAGCTAATTGTAACACAAATATAACTGAACCAACAATAGTGAACATAATATATGCAAACAGAAATCGAGATGCATGAATCACGACATACATACATCAGTAAGATGTTTTGTTCGACTGTGATGGCAAAGCTGACTAAACGGATTAAGACTAGCTTATTCGCGCCAAACACATGTTACCTGGCAGTGGGCTGATGCTACATGCACAACCGTTCCCATTAGACTTCGGGGACCACACGGATAGGGCGTGTGAGTGTAGTAGAAAAATCTGAGAGTACTGCATTAAGAGAGGGTTGACGTGCGTATAGCATTCTTCCTAGCAACAATCTTGTATGTATGCTCAGTTCAGACTAAAACGCGGTCCAAGATGCAGTAGCAGTCGTAAGTCGATCAGTCGTAAAGCGCATAGGTCATAAGTCGACGACTACCTGTATATGATATCAAAATTATTTTTTGCATCTGGTTCCTTTGTAACCACACTGTAGTATCCAATCATATTTGTCGGACAAGACGTCTCCTTAACAAATCCAATCTATGACTAACGAGTCTGTAATTACGTGTGTCACCCTTTATCCCTCCTTTGTGACTTAGGGATACATTTGCACATCTCCAGTCCATGGGTATCTACCCTGAATCCAAGGATGCCCTCATAATTATGACTAAGGGTTTGCTTACTTCCTTTGCTACTTCCCTTAATATAACTGGATAGATCCCATCCACACCAGGTGTCTTTCTTATGTTTAACTTCAGCAATCTCTCCTTCACTCTTCTCTCAGTTATTACAAAATCATTTAGCTCTCTGTTAAGAGTTTTGATAAACCACTTTCTTAGAGAATTCCTCGTGTGTGAATGTATAAACAAAATACTCATTCAGTTTGTCAGCCACCTGAGCGGGATTATCAACAGTAGAACCATTGACATGAAGTGGTTCAATCTGAGTTATACCCTTCCTTCAAGAGTTTATATAAGTAAAGAAGTTTTTGCTGATTTTCTTTGCATCCTTTGCAACAGATTTCTTGTAATTTGCCTTAGCTTGCCTAACCTCCTGTGTAATTTGATTACAGACCAACTTATATCTACCATGAACTTCTGTTTTCCCTGATAATTTATAGGCATCACATGCATTTTTCTTCTCTGCCACAAGTCTCATTAGTTCATCAGAGCTCCATTTAGGTCTAAACCTTGAACAGTATTTCTTAGTTGGTATGAAATGCCTAGTAGCTTCAAGGTTAATTCCTTGAATGCTTCCCATTTAGAATTTGCTGATGGCAACATCATCAGTTGGTCCCTCTGTATAGAATTTAAAAATTGTCTGAGACCACCATAGTCTTATTTACGAAAGCAAAAAATCACTTTACCCTTGATGGTAGTTACATTTTTAAGTAAATCCTGCATCAGTACACTGATCACTACCACCTAGTGGTTCCTTTATCAGCAGATTCTTAATGCATGAATAATCACTGTTAATAATCAGGTCAAGATTATTGCTCCGTTTGGTTGCACATAAACATACTGCCGTAGAAAACAGTTCATCTAATAAATCCACAAATGTCTTGCTAACGTGCAAGTGACCAATCAACAAGTTGCAGTCAATATTTGGAAAGTTAAAATCCCCCATTATAAAACATGCTGATTTACTGCCCCACTATTTTTCTGTATAGTTGTTCGTTGTACGCATCAGTCATTAGGCCTAACACACACCTATTCTCATTTTTGATTTCCCAGTGCTTATGCCACATGAAACTGATGCAATATTGCACTGGTCACCCATGTCAACAGGATGCACTGCCTTAGATTTTATATTTCCTAACTAACAGAATGACCCCTCCTTCATATACACATTGTACCCCCCCCCCCCACCAAATTCAAATTCTGCATTCCTCATATCTGTGATATGTCTCTGACATCCCAACAATATCTACCTTTGATGTCTTGACTAGCACTTCAAATTCCTCGAATTTACTTACTATACTCCTATCATTAGTTTACATGCAATTATACACGCACCTGTTCTTACTCTTAGTTACTTAACACAGTCCAAGTATTGACTTGTTTCATTGTGACTGCCAGCAGTTCTTGAAATCACCAGCAACCTTGCTCTCAAAGCTGCTGCTCATTCTGATAGAAGCAGTGCAAGAATCATTTTCACATCTGCCAGCAGCTATTGTTAATCTATTAGTCTTTGTATCCACCCTAAGCTAGGTTTCTGACCCACCTACCACTGCCTCGATAGAGTGAGCAAATATTCTTGCACCCTTTATTTTAAGTGTATCCCATCCCTGTAGAAGCAATCTCTCCTGTTAACAAGCACAGACCATGCTTAGAAAAAATTCTAACCCATAAGCCTCTCATCATATACTTTTTCGTATCGTGTCTGGGCAGAATTGCAGACACTTTCAAATTTAACTCTAACTAGTGACTTTTTTTAAATGTTGACCTGCACCTATTAAGTAAGTTCACAGATCTCCTACTCTTAATGTCATTAATGCCCTTAAAACATGATATTTGCTCTACAATGGCATCTACTTTTGCCACTGGCGGACATATCCTGGTCCTCCTCTTCCACCTATCCTACTTGCACAATAAATTTCCCGTTTCCCTGACAATAGTCACCGAAACAACTAGATCCTGTGGGACCACCACATTCTGCCTCGGGGATTGCCTCTGTGTTGCCTGACGAACAAGTACAAGCTCTAGCATTGATGTGGGCAGCTGAGAGTTTGATGACACTTCCAATTTAAAAACTTCAAGGGTATCCACCTGTTATTCACACTCTCATAAAGGCCCATAACAACACTTACTGAGTTGGCACCTAATATCCTCACAATTTTTACATCAAGCATCCCCCTCGGCAATATCATGTCTCATTCCTGATAGCTCCACAAACAAGCAGTACATTTCATAAGGCTGTGATTCAAAAGATAACCATCTCCCTCAGTTGTCCCATGAGCCACAGCACTCCCACTACCATAACCCTTTTGCTTTGCTGCTCTGATCTGAGGTATGATTTTGGTTCTAATTCAATATAATTAAAAATATTACACTAAACTTATATCCAAAGGAGTGCACCAGTTAAGCTATGAAATTTACATCAGTGAATCCATATATTTAATACGGAAGACGTTTTCTTTCGACAATCAGTGTGAACTGACTGTTAGACTTAACTGATCGTGCTGGAAGTTGTCTCAAATTGAAACTATTTCTTCCTAGGTGTTAAACGTTAAAACTGAAAAATTCCAAATAGTTTTATTTAACAAACAGGCCAGTTGTGTAGTATAGATGGAGCCACATGAAGTTAACTGTTAAACAAACAGTTGTCTAAGTTGATAAGACATTTTTTTCTTATTAACAATTTGCATGTTTTCAGAATAGTGTCCTCTGTTCCGAAAAAAAAAAAAAAAAAAAAAAAAATTCTTTAAAAAATATTATAACAAAACTAATACCAATTGCAAAATTGCCTACCTTAAAAGAAAGAACAAATCATTAGGATCCCATTACGCTGCTCGCTCACTATATGTCTCCACATTGCGAACGTGAGCTCATACACTTATTGCTATTCATTACGTTTAGATGTTTAAAACGTTCAGGAGTCATCGTTTTATCGTTATCAACCAAGTTTATTTGTGTTTTGATTTTTAAGGTAAGGATTTAGAATTATGTCACAGTCAGTTAGACATGTCTGCTGACATGCTACTATGATTGGTCATGTTGAACATACCTTGTGGTGAAGAAGATACACGTGAAGATACACGGATCAGCATGAAATGGTCAACCGAAAGGAAATTTATAAGTTTCCTCAGATACAAGAAATGACAAAGGATTCGATGTGTACTAGCTTACCTGCTTACAACATAAGGATTTGACGTGTACTGGCTTACATGCTTACAACAAAACACGCACTACATTTCTTTAGAACAGCTAGAGAAAACTTAAAATTCACGTACTAATGAAGAACGAAATTTAAAAGAGAAAATCAGGTATGCATTAGTTTCAGGTCTGTGGTTGAGAATTTTTTTAGACAACAATAAAGATCCGGACTACCAGACTACAGTTGAAAATATGTTGGCGAACTTCAAGAAATTGGGCTGCAACATGATTGTCACAGTATTATTATTATTATTTTTTTTTTTTTCTGTTTATACTCCGGCACGACAACCAAGTTGAGTTTACAATAAATTGTCAATACAAATATTTATCGTATTTAGTGGTCACGAGCTTGAACCAAGGTCCACTCAAGGAATGTGTGCTGTGCACTCCCGCTCCTGACACTCGGCTACGTCAGTACATTTTTACACTTCCACATTTGGGAGTGTAAGTGAAGAACAGGGTAAGAGGTTTAAACAGGACATTAAACACATGGAGATGAGGTACCAGGGGAATTGAAATGTCAATATCAGGGCCGATATTTGTTGGATACTGAAGAGGTACTGTACACTAGAAGCATCTGCAAGAAAACGAAACACTAATAATGAAAGTCTGGCAGAGTTTTTAAAGTGAAAGGTTAATTTTTAGTGTATTTTTTAATATTCTGCCCTTTTCAATAGTATTTTATAGAGATGACAATGAATTGTCCAAAAATTTTCAGGAAAATATCAGGCAATAAAAACTGTGCTACAAACTGCAAAATTTTGCCAACTGCGCTAAGGTAGGCAACCTGTACTACATCTGGTACATGTGAAATTGTTACGCAACATGCACATCTTGAATAATCGGAAAGATGTTGAAAGGAAAGAAAGTTTATGTTTCCTCAGATACAAGATATAAGAAAGGATTCTATGTGTACTGGCTTACCTGCTCAGGACAAAGCACGGATTTCTTTAGGATGGCTAGAGAAAAACTTTGCTACCAATTGCGAAATTTTTGCAATGGTTACTGCTAGTGTATATATATATATATATATATATATATATATATATATTTCAATATTGAGCTTAAGGGATAGGTATTTTGTATCTCCTACTAAGTTTAAGTTATATGTATTACGCTATAATGTTACATTTGTAAATTCTAAGTAGTTATAATAAATAATAAATTTAATTTTATTTATTGCCAGCCTACATGATTCAAACTCTTTAGCGCCCTATTTACAATACAAATCTATGGCAAATCACTGATACTAAAAGCTCTACTATAGCAGGTAGAGCTATAGTAGAGCTTTTAGTACCTTGTACTTGGACTCCTGTTAAAAACAGGAGTCCAAGTACAAGGAAATTCTGGCCACTATTGTTAATGTGTATACAGAGTTGCAAAATGGAATATTTCATATTCCATTTTGTAGTTTGATAGGAGTATATTTAATATTAGAATTATTTTTATTAAGGCAAAAAACTAAGTTTATAACATTACAAATGTAACTACATTAGCAGCATAGAATGTATTATTGCTGCAGAACTTGTACGTTATTACACATAGGTATCTTTTAGTTTAGAGTAGTTTCTCAAATTAAATTAAATTTAAATGAAATCATGCCTCAGACTAGAGCAAAAATGCAAAGAGCTCAAAGCAGCAGGGGAGAACTGACAAGGTTTGCGGAGCTAAAGAGAACAGGATATGATACAAAGGGTGTGCATGTCTGTGTGTATTCAGCACAAAGGCTGAGGAAATTAAGTACAAACTTAGTATTCTGATGGGCATTTAACAGAGCCTGAAGAAGAGGGTTGCAAGTTGTTAATTACTGAAATACATTAAGGCTGAGAATTTGAGAAATTTAAAACTGAGCTAGATCAATACCTATGGGAGAAATTAAACAATTTTAATTTCTTGAGTACGTATTTAATCAAGTGATGACTCCACTGCCCATTTCGCCCACATTAAAAACTAAATCAGGGTGGTAGTTGCCACCCTGATTTAGTTTTTAATGTGGACAAAAAACGAAAAATGTGTTTTTAATGTGTCACTTAAATTCGGAAGGATATTCTTCCACCACTGCAACGTTAGCACTAGCAGCCTCACCAGACACTTTCACATTGTGAATTTTACAACAGTTTTTAAACTGATGAAACCACCCTTTGCTGGCCGTAAATGTTTCAGTGCTACCAGACTCCTCACTTATTTCATCAAATAATAAAGATTTTGCCTTGTCCAGAATTACCACCTGTGTAACAGGAATGTTATTTTGGTTCATATCATCAACCCACAACATTAACAATTTCTCCATTGTCTCACTGAATGAATAAGTTGTTCTGGAGGATGACACACTTGTTATCCCTGTGTGTGTGTGTGTGTGTGTGTGTGTGTGTGCGCGCGCGCTTTATTTTATCAACATTGTTCATAATCTTTGATACAGCAGAAGGTGCTAAACTCAATGCCTTACACACATCCGACCGATGCTCACCAGACTCCATGTGATGATCACATCCATTTTCTCCTTAATTGTTAGTGTTTTACACTCTTTTTGGCCCCCCTGGGCACAGAAACTGCCCTACACTTAGAGCTCATGGTTACACAAAAATATTATTAATGAGAAATAACACTGTGTAACCCGTTAACAATTGAGAGAAAATTCCCAATGAAACGAACATGGCACACTGAATGTAAACAAAGAACCAGGGGGCTCACATTTGGTGAGTATGGGCTTGGCACACCCAGGGTCCTGAGTTAGCTATCATCATTCTTCTCTTTCTTGGTGATTTCCTTCTACTTTTGACTCTCTCTCTCTCTCTCAGGGTAACTTGGGAATTTTTTTTTCCCACTGGTGCAGCATAAGCCTCGGGCTTTCTTGCACCATATGGCTATTAATAATAATAATAATAACTCTTGGAGTAGCTATCATTCCACCCACAATGCACCACGAAAAACAAAAGAAATGCCTCGTGCGTGTTTGGACTTGCAGGTGTTGCTGCAACGTGTTACGGAGTTGTGATTTTTTTTGCTATTTTCATTTTCAGGTAATATTTTGAAACAGTCGTTAATGTGAAAAGTTGTAAAATGGGGACATCGTAAAACAGGATCTACCTGTATCTCCTAATCAATAATAAATGGTAGTGAAAAGATGCACAAATGTCAGTCAAAATATTTAATATTCAAATATTTATTTGTACATATAAAATATTCTGCATTACACATGTATATTATGTGGTAACTACTTACGTATCAGAATTAAACTTAAAATTCCAATTAAAATCATGAATTTAATTGATCTAAATTGATTTTAATTGATTTAATTTAATTGATGAATTTAATCATGAAAAATGTGCCAATTTTGGGTTGTATTTCCTGGTGAACTAAAAGGGGTTTTAATTTTAAATCCCCCACAGCGTTACCACCCAACAATAAAGTCAAGCGATCCTTCGCAGCTTTGAAGCCTGGCATGGTTTTTTTCTTCTTTTAATATGAAACTTCTTTTAGGCATTCGTTTCCAACGAAGTCCTGCTTCATCTACGTTAAAAACTTGTTGAGAAGTATAACACATAATACCCCTTTTCAATAATTTTAACGTGTTCTTTTTTGAAAGTTTCGACTCCTTGATCTGCACTTGCGGCTTCTCCCTGGATTTTAAATCTAGATTAAAATTTAAAATCCAGGGCTTCTCCCTGGATTTTAAATCTATCCATATTTTTTTTCTTCTTACATCTGTAGTCTTCGTACTGCGTCCAGACATTGTTGGTTTTTCATTCTTATCCGCCATTATTAACTCTTTGAAAATATAACTGTGTTGGTTTCATTAATTATGATACAATGTTCGAGTAAACTGTCCTTATACACGATGTCTAATACTGTACTGAGTGGCGACTAGACTTCAGATAAATACATATAATGCAAATATTACAAGCAATATACTTGATAATTTTTTAAAATGTTGATCTCGGAACTACATATCAAGTCACTGTACTGCAATTAAATTAGCTAAGAGAAAACCTGGAAGACAACAACGGAGATGGACAGATGAAATTCACGAGATTGTGGGTAGTAAATGGATGGTCATTGCACAAACAGAAGGAACTGGAAAGTTGCTGGAGAGGCCTTCATCCTGCAGTGGATTGAAAATGGCTAATGATTATCTCCTGTTCATAGGGCCCACCACTAAATCCAAGTATGTTCTAATTAATCATAACTAAAAGTTTGCTTACCTCTTTTGCTGCCTATAATATAACTGGATATATCCCATCCACTCCACATTCCTTTTTATGTTAAAACTTTCCTCTCAGTTATCACAAAAGAATTCAGCTCTCTATTAGAATTTGAAACACTTCTGGCATCCCCACCCAAAAAAATTCCTCAGATGCGAATGCAGATACAAAACACCTATTCAGTTTGTTAGCAACCTGAGCAGGATCACCAACACTTAAGTCATTAACAGAAGGGGATCAATGTTAACTTAGTGATTTCAATTCTTCTAAAACTCAGTCATGTGTTATATCTTGCAAAAAGAATTCTTCTGCCTTATCTTTGATGACACTCACATATCTCTATTAGTTATCACCGAAACTTCTAATGTCTCTCGCTCAATATAAGTAAATCACAAATATTACTTCCTCTGCATTTAAAAAACTGGGTTTTCTTCTCGTTCACTCTGTGTTACTTTTCTTCCAAACAGCTGCTCACTCTATACAAATGTCTGTGACAACAGGCATTTGTAGGTTATAATACAGGTTCAGGTTCTAATACTTGCCATGCTTGGGATTTTCACATTGGTTGGTAAATCAAATGTGTGAACATTCCAGATATATCAGAAATATAGTGCCATTCAGAGAGAGATCCAGAAATTGAATATGGACAGTAATATGTTTACAGAAAGGACAGACAGGATAGGAAGATTATGCTGTTGGTTAAGAAGCATACAGACTCTAATGCAGTGCACCCTGTTGACATTAGTGGTGATTGTAATAATGTCAGTTTAATGTGACATATGCATTTGAAAACAAAAAATGAGGGAAGAGTATGTTATAAGCCAAATGACTATGATCAGCATGGGGGCCAAGAGTTCCATTCTTGGCCCACTTGTGTGGAACCTCATCCTTGATGATTGGTAGTCTTCACCTTCCGACACAGCTAACGCACAAATGATTGCCTTTGCCGACGATTTCTCCATCTTAATACATGGTAACTACAGGTACCAATAGGAACAATGGGCTAACTCTGTAGTTAGCCCATTGAACAACTGGACTCTGAAAAATAAATTAAGTGTCACCATCAAAACCAAGATGATGATATTTCACGGAAAACTAGACCATAATAGACCTCCATTTGTCAAGTTTAATGAAGTATCTCTGCCACTTGTTACCACTCATAAGCATCTTGGTATAATTTTTGATGAAAAATTGTCATTCTTACCATACATCCAGAATCTTTCCAAAAAAGCAAAAACTTTTATGCCCAGGTTATTCAAAATCTCTCAGCAGGACTGGGGTTTAAAAAAAGGAACCCTCAGAATTCTATACTACAGTGTTTATTCTGATCGTTACATATGCAGCCAGCATATGGTTTCACAGAACCAAACTTATTACAGTTCAAACAAAACTAGACAGTGTCCAATGGACTTTTTTGCTAGCTCTCCTGTAGAACAGTTTCAAATGCATCTTTGCGAGCTATCGCAGGCTTATTACCTCTGGATCTGTATGTTACGTACAAAGGCTTTGCTTACTATATTTGTAAAGAATATCCTCTAACTTTTTCCAATTTGACCTAAGATCCCAGTGCCGATCCAAGGAATGAAAAAGCAAAATGTTAGACTGAGCTTCATAAAAGATGGCAAATGAGATGGAATTCCTCAACCAAAGGAGCAGTGACCAGATGTTTTATACCTGATATTAAATTCACTTCCTCAAAAAGTAATCAGCTTTGGTTCTACCCAAGCCTTGTTACATCATACATTCTAACTGGCCACGGCTCTTTGAATGCTCGTCATCTTCAATTCCATCTAGCTACGCCAGATACTTGTTTCTGCAGCGCCTCTGAAAACTGGAGTCGTGTCTTATTCTTTTGCCCAGTTTACAAAAATTTAAGACAAACATTATCTAGAACAGCACCTAATTTCTCTCCTGGAAATGAAAGATATCTTATTACAAATCAAAATGCCTTCTCAGTGCTACAAGAATTTGCTACGCAGGTTTTAAACAGATGATGCAGATTACTGAGCTGACTTCTGTACTGAACAAAACTACTTTTACAACCTTCCTGTGTAGAAATTCAGCATTATTATTTCCCTAGGATAGTGTTAACCTTTATTATGTATTATTCTGTCTTTTTTCCTCCCTTAATAATTTTATTTCTTTTTCTTTAATAATTATGATTTTTTAACATTTTATCTAATTAAATTTATTATTATTAATTTTATTTTATTGTTTGAAACATAATATTTTGTCAAACAAAAAAAGAAAAAAAAAATTTGTTTGAGTTTTTTTTTATTTTTTTTTTTTATGCTAACCCCTTTTGGCAGGATTCACTGGTCTCCAGTTTATTAGACCGGTTTTTTCACCTGCTTGTACCCAGATTTGGGCTTCATGGTTACAAGAATTGCTGGCATCCACTGCTATTACACTTCCTCCGGTGGATGCGGGATTCTTTGTGGTATTCACTGCCATACATGATTATAGGAGACTCCTGCACCCATAAGACTTGCATTCTTCCTATGGGTGCTGGAAATATTACATTTAGTTTAGTACGTTGAGCCCGTCTCCTCATGGCATGGACAGGTACTGGGAAGCAGCATTCCTGGTGATCACTGCTTCCTAGTAGCAAAACGGCCAGGAATAACTAAACAACACACACACACACTATGCAAACATGGCACTACACTCATTTCTGGCCATTGTACAGAGTTCTGTATATCATCACAGAGAACCATGGTGGAGATGAACTAATGTTTAGGGGCTGCCTTACATAAGACAACACAATGTCCACATGATCAGTATAACAAAAGGGCTATAGATACTACACGCACACAAATAGTGAGCCAGTAAATCAGAATCGAATATAACAGGGACTTGAACCTTCCAGATATTTATTGTAACTTGTGGGCTGGACACTCGCTGAGTAGTAGAACCTTTCTGGAATTGGGTGACCACTTTCTACACCAGCAGGTTAGAGAGGCAACCAGGGAAAGCAATACTAATGATCTGATTATCAGCAATGGCTCTTCATGCATTAAGACTCCAGATAAAGACAGTGATCGTAATATATTGATGTAGTATTTACTTAAAGATGTAACTATTGTCAGGAGTAAAGGGATTTTGCTTTCATAAAGGTGACTACAATAGTCTTAAACAGTTTTTAAATTCTTTTCAATGGAACCAACTAATAATGTTACCAAATACATTCAGGAAAGTAACTGTAAAAGCTACCAAACTTTTTATACCTACCGATACTGTTCAAGGTTCAGACCTAAATGGATCATGGATAAACTGATGAGACTAGTAACAGAGAAGAAAAATACATCAGATGATTATAAATTATCAGGAGGCAAACAAACATATAGTAAGCATAAACTGATGTAAAATCAAATCAGAAAAGGGGTTGGACAGGTGAGGCATGTTATGAAAGGTCTTTGGCTAGGAATGCAAAGAGAAGCAGCAAAGAATTCTTTGCTTACTATAACACTAAAAGGAAAGGAATGAACCGCACTGGTCCACTAGATATGAATGGAATAACTATTAATGATCCTGTCTGATTGCTAACAAACTGAATAAATATTTTACATTCACACATGAAGTGTTGAGGGATGGACATACCAGAAATATACTAACATATAACTGGGAGCTAAATGATTCTATGATAACTGGGAGGAAAATGGAACAGAAATTGTTGAGGATAAAACTAAATAAAGTGTGTGGGATGTATACAATTACATTAAGGGAGAGTCAGCAAAAGAGGATGTAAACCTTTAGCTATAATTATGAGAGCATTACTGGAGTCAGGGTCCTGATGGATTGGAGACTTGCAAATGTTTCTGCAATTCACAAATGTCCTGTTTTTTTTTTTTTTACATCATTAGAGATAGTCTGGTGGATTTTTGATTGTGTCCAGATTTTTTTTATTTGTTGCAGCCAAAACAAAATTGTATCCATTTCAATGGGCAGAGTTGGGTGTATTGGTGCAAGCTTGTTTTCATGCAATGCATGTCCACATAAGCACAGTCTAAAGAAGTGAGAGCCACTCTGTAGAGCAGGATGAAAAAAAGTTTCAGCACTTGCTGCAAGGGAGAACAGTCAAGGTCACCAGGCTACTCAATCCTGTCAAAGGCTCATGAGCTGAGTGCATCAGTAAAAAACGGTTAATATCTTTTGCTGCTGATGTTGTTTAAGATTGAGTGTTGTTCTGATTTTGCCTTCAGTCTTTACCACCTTTGAAAATGAATTCAAAAAGCAAATATCAAACAGTTAATACACATTTTTAATATTATTATAATGAACTAATGTATTTCAGTGAACTGAGCCATTTATTTCTAAATTTTCCTCCAAACCATTTTTGTTCTCATTTTGGCTAACTGTTATCTATAAACATGCCAAAAAGAAAATACATATTTAGCAACAAAATCAAGAAAATATAAATCATTTTTACAAATGATGTATATTTTCTTGAACAAACAAGAATGGCAGTCAAACTGTTTAGTTAGCAAATGAGCCATTTTTATAGCAAATAAAGGTAGGAACACATTTCCAATAAAAGAACACCAGGGTAACCTTTGAAGTGTAGATGGTACATCAAATTGCTTGGAATCATTTGTTGTGAAAGCAACAAAGAGAAAAGAGCTGCTGAAGCAAACCTTTACTTTCACACAGTATGCCATCAATCTTATGTTTATTGCAGTTACTTTGAATAAAAAAAAGGTATTTGATTCTGATACATGCAAGAATGAAGGCAACAAAGTAAATAATATACTTTGATTATTTTCTATACCAAAAATTTTAAGTGAGTTAAAAAATTCTAAATGTTTATTTTTAAATTAAAATTTTAATTTAAAACATTTAAAAATCATACAGGTGATGCCAGAGATACCAGTAATCATTTGCCTACAAAAATGTTTCCAACAGTTGTACAATACACTGATTTTAAAAATGGGGAAAATAAATGCATAATACTGGACTTAATATTTGAATCAAATGAACACTCAAAAACAATATCAGACCTTGTTACAAATTTATTAGACAGAAATGTCTAATACATTTTATCTAAGTGTATTGCATTTTCTGGTGACAATTGCAATAATTTTGATGGATGTACGAGGCAAGGTACAAATAATGTATTTTCAAAACAAACTTAGATCAATAAAAATTTGATTGGAATTGGCTGTCCATTCGGTAGAGTCTTCTTTATCAATGGACATGGATACCCTAATTTTTAAAATCTACAATTATTTTTCAATATACTCTATTCTTACAGAATTCTGTGATATTTTGGATACCTCTCTGAATTTAAATAGCTATTATACACTCAAAAACCAGATGGTTATCCTTATTTCCATCCACTGATTGATTATTACAGATGTCTGAACCATTAAACTCACTTTTTATTAACTGACACTATATTGAAAATGTTAATTTTTCAAAGATGAATTCAGTGAAGCTTATTTAATTCTTTTTCAATCACCTTGTCATTTTTTTCACAAGAATATTCAACAATTGTAAAAGCATGATAATTCAATTTTGAAATAATGTCCATTATAAAAAAAAATGTATCTGAAACCTTGCAAGATAGGATAAGGTGCAACTTTATTCCTTTAAAAATTCAAGAACTCTTTATTAAGAGCTCAAGGAAATAACTTTAGAAAGGAAAAGAAAACTTCCAGTACAATATAAAATAAGCTATTTAAGAGTGAACACAAATATTTGTAACTACAGTTAGGACATTAAATGAATTCAAAATAGTCAACCAGATAAATTTTTAAAGGTGACGTTGACTTCCAACCAGATGTAAGGTTGGAAGTTAACTTTCCCTAGAACACATACATAAAAAAGGATTAATTGTAGTTGACTTAATTTTTCAACGAGTAGAGTAATTTTTAAAAAACGTGTCATTTTTAAACTGAAGGAAGTCAACAACTGGTACATATAAAATAGACAAAATATTTTAATAGCTGCATTTCCAGAGTTATGATCAACTATTAAAACTTGCAGAACACTTTTTTGGCATAATGCCAAAATGAATTTTTTTGCAAAATGAATTTTTTTTACTGATTCAATCTCAGTGGACCAAAGAAAAAAACTGCATGAAAATACAGTCAGATTAATTTTAAACAAATTAAATTTTCAACACTTTCAGTGTTCTCAATTTTATGATTTCATTTTAAATCACAAAATGAACTTCTTTTCAAAATGGGGCAAGAGAAAAAATATGAAAATTAAATTTATTATATTAAATTTTTCTATTTATTAAGTACATTAAATTAATTACTAATTAACCAGGTTCATTAAAATATTATTTGTAACTTTTGTTTTTCTTATACAGTATATAAATGTTTCATGTTTTAATACAGTATAATATAAATATATAAAAATAATTGTGTATTTTTTCATTCCTTAAGTCATTTGTTTTACATTTTACTTAGAACAATATAAATATCATGTGCCCTAGTTTTGACCACAAAATCCTGGTAATTACACACCTTGTAATTAAACCTGAACTTCTCTTCCAGGAGAAAAATGACTTTAAAGAAGTAATACAGGACCATCTAGATACAAATGCAGTTATAATAGGACAATCACAGCATGGATTTATTACGGAGCAATCTTGTCTGGCCAATTGTCAATCTTGTAATTGCCGATCTTGTCTGATT
Source organism: Mastigoproctus giganteus (assembly GCF_048544385.1). Lineage (NCBI taxonomy): Eukaryota > Metazoa > Arthropoda > Arachnida > Uropygi > Thelyphonidae > Mastigoproctus > Mastigoproctus giganteus. Next base: position 57,114,101 of record NC_143581.1, on the reverse strand, counting down.
GGCAATTACAATGTAGAAACAAAGGAAGCGAATGCAAAAAATAATTCTGACATCACATACTGTATTTAGATTTCAGCAAAGCCTTTGACACTCTTCCACATGAAAGACTGCAATAAGAACTGGAGCAGTGAGCCATGAGGTGGCAAGTTGCTGCTAGGGATAAATAGGTTGGTTGGGTGGCAGTGGCTATAAATGGGCACTTCTCTTCTCAGACTAATATTATTAATGCAATCCCTGGGGGGGGGGGGGGTGCCCTGATATTGAACTACTTCGAATAAGCATGTGTAGACATGTGTTTTTGTAAGAGGTGGCTCCTAGAATGTTAGTTCAACGCTGCCTCGTATCTCTGTGACAAACAGTACCACTATAAAAGGGCCAGAAATGTGAGTAGTGTATGTTTATGTGTATTATGTATGTTCTGTTATGTTCTGACCACTTGGCTATCCAGAAACATCGGTCACCTAGAGAGACGATTCTGGGCAATCGTCCACCACAGGGAAGGTGGGCCAGTCCAAATGGAGCACGTAATTTCTCAACTGAAACAAGTAAATATGTGGGCGGTGTTAGCATAACTAAGAGTAAGAAGCAGTGCATGTATACTTACATTTATACCCAATGCTAGGAGTGTAGTAAATAAATTTGATGAATTTGAAGTGCTGGTCAAGAGATTAAAGGCAAATATTGTTGGGATATCAGAGATGTGGCGTCACAGATATTGGGAACACAGAATTGGAATTTCGGGAGTACAATGTGTACAAAAAGGATAGACAGGATAGGAAGGGAGTAGGGGTTATGCTGTTAGTTAAGAAACAGAAAATCTAAGGAAGTGCGTCCAGTTGACATAGATGGAAAGTGCAATGTTCACTCAGTTTTGTGTGAGTTCTTCAAACAGGCCTCTGGGGTTGGGTAAATTCATATTGTGATTTTAAATGTTTCTCACCAACCACTTATAAAATAAAATAAAACACGGAAACTGGAATTTTGAAAACTGTGTTTACTACTATATATTTACAATTAAAATAACTTTACAACCAAAAAGGATAAAATACATAAAATATATACATACATCGAATAAAATACATTAAAATACTGGGTTAAGAGCAATAAAACCGACCGTAGCTTTTGAAGGCTCCTGCCTTCTTCCTCGCCGCTGAGGAAGAAGGCAGGAGCCTTCGAAAGCTACGGTCGGTTTTATTACTCTTAACCCGGTATTTTAATGTATTTTATTTGATGTATATATATTTTTTATGTATTTTATTCGATGTATATATATATATTTTATGTATTTTATCCTTTTTAGTTGTAAAGTTATTTTAATTGTAAATATATAGTAGTAAACACAGTTTTCAAAATTCCAGTTTGTGTTTTATTTTATTTTATAAGTGGTTGGTGAGAAACATTTAAAATCGCAATATAGCTGTGTGAGATAAGCACTGGGAAAGCAAAAATGAGGATAGGAGTTTGTTATATGCCTAATGACTCTAATGAGTACAATGAACAATTTTTAACTTCTCAGATATTGACTAGAACTTGTTTGTTTGTTTGTTATTTGGTTTTTAGGAGCATTAGCAACTAAGGCCATATTGCTCCGGGAATATGCGGTGATCATTCCCTGATCTTTCCGCATCCCCGTATTTGGTGGTGACGGGATCGAACCCCGGTCTAATCAAGAAGCGTGCGTTACACACTGCTGCTTCTTCCCACCTGGCTACGGAGGCGCCGACTAGAACTTGTGGGTTCATCACTCGCACACTAGCAAGATTTTTTGGATTTATTGGATGAGTGTTTTCTACAGCAACATGGTGTTAGAGAGGCAACCAGAGGGAGTAACACTCGATCTGATTATCAGTAGTGATTATTCATGCATTAGGAATTTACAGGTAAAGGAATCACTTGGCAGTGATCACAGTGTACTGATGATGGGATTTACTTAAAGATACAACTACCATTAGGGGTAAAGGGAAGGGTTTTTGCTTTCGTAAAGGTGACTTACCTTTTATGAAAGGTAGTCACCTTTACGAAAAGAATTTAAAAAATCACTCTGAGATCACAGTGGTCTCAGAGATTTTTTAAATTCTATACGGTGGGAACAATTGCTGATGCCACCAACAGCAAATTCTAAATGGGAAGCATTCAAGGAAGTAATCTTGGAAGCTACTAGGCTTTTTATTCCCACTAAGAAATACTATTCTAGGTTTACGCATAAATGGATATGTCATATAAACTAATGAGACTTGTAGCAAAGAAGAAAAATGCATGGGATGCATATAAATTATCAGGTGACACAGAAGCCTATGGCAGATACAAGCTACCATAGTCTGTAATCAGGTCACAAAGGAGTTAGGCAAACAAAGGCAGATTATGAGAAACCTTTGGCAAAGGATGCAAAGAAAAACAGCAAAGACTTCTTTACTTTTGTAAACTCTAAAAGGAAGGGGATGAATCAGATTGGTTCACTTGATATCTGTAGATCATTCTCAGATAGCTGCTGAACTAAATGAATATTTTGCATCTACATTCACATGAGGAGTTATTCAAGGAGAAGCGGGCCAGATGTTTATCAAAATCTAACAGGGAGTTAAATGATTTTGTAATAACTGAGAGCAAAGCAGAGGAGAAATTGAAGTTAAACATAAGAAAGGCACCTGGGGTGGATAGGATCTATCCAGTTATATTACATGAGGCAGCCAAGGAAGTAAGCAAACCCTTAGCCATAATTATGAGAGCATCCTTGGATTTGGGGGAAGTCCCCACGGACTGGAGATGTGCAAATGTATCTCCAATTCACAAAGGGGGATTAAAGGGTGACAAGTAATTACAGACCTGTTAAGTTTGACTTCTGTTCCAGGGAAAATAATAAAGTCACTGGTTAAATAGGCATTGCAGGATCATCTAGACCAGTGGTCTACAAACGTTTTCAGTTGTGCACCCTTATTTTACTTAACACATTTGCTGCCGATCACACGCAGGCACAGGATGTGACATCATTACCCAGAAGCCAATCACGCGGGTGCAGGATTCGTTAGACGTTAGTATGAAGTTTTCAACTTCAGTTGGCATTGTGTTTCTGCTGTGTATAGTTGTTTCGGCATCGAGTAAAGGGTGTAAACTATATGTAGTTGTATGTGATGTTGAACATTTTGTTATGTGATGTGTGGAAAAGCCTTATATCAGTTGTGCATAATGATAATTTAGCAGGCCCGTCGCACCCAAAAAGAAGAAAAGTGCAATATAAAAAATCCCTTACAGATGAAGAAATTGCAAAAATGTTGGAAGAGTTATCTGAGTATATCCCAGTGACCCCAGTTACAACGATGACGAAGATCTTATCCTTCCAAAGGACGCTTCGGATTCAGAAAGTGTAGATGAAGAAGATATTGTGGAAGAGGCTACACTTCCACAACAGGATTCCGGCGAGTTGGAAAACATCATGTGGGAAAATGACGTAACATCGATGAAACATTTAAGTTTTACAAAAATCCGAGTCTTTGCTGCAACCCGTGTCAGGTGATAATCCTACAGATTACTTTTGTCATTTATTGACCGACAATATCTTGTATGAAATAATTACACAAATAAATGTTTATGCTCGTGAAATACTTCTTCCCAGAGGAAAAAAAGAACATTCTCGAATAAATGCATGGAAGGACACCACTAGAGATGAAATGCTGGTATTTTCTGGATTGATTTTACATATGAGAACCATTCGACAGAACCGCATACAAGATTATTGGAAAACAGATAAACTGTTCGAATTACATGTGTTCGCAGATAACATGAGCAGGAATCGTTTCTTATTATTACTGCGGGCCTTGCATTTCGCAAAAAATCCAGAAAAGAAAGAGGTATGTCCACGGGATCGCTTATATAAAATTCGAAAAATGGTGAATCTGTTCACTGCACGAATGTTGGAAATTTATTATCCAGGACGTGAGATTAGCTTAGATGAGTCTATGATATTGTGGCGTGGAAGGCTTGTTTTTCGACAGTACATTCAAAACAAATGCCATAAGTACAGCATCAAGTTATATATGCTGGTATGTTGGGCGATTCTGGTGGAAAAGGACATGCACAAAAAGTCGTCATGAACTTACTTGATGGGATGTTAGATGTCGGGCATGGCATATTTATGGACAATTATTACAATAGCTATGAACTTGCTAAGTGTCTTGCTGACAGACAAACCCATTGTACTGGGACAATCAGAAGTAATAGGAAAACCTTTCCGAAAGAGGTTGGAGAAAAAAAAGCTGAAGAAAGGGGAAACTTAATCAAGGTGTGCCCGTGGTGTAATGATTGCTAAGTGGAAGGACAGAAGAGATGTCAGTTACATATTTACAGAATACCAAAATGATATGGTTGAAATGCAGAACAAACGAGGCAAACTGAAATCAAAACCACTGCCTATAATTGAATATAATAGGTTTATGTCAGGCATTGACAAGCAAGATCAAATGCTTGCCTATTATCCTTGCAAAAGAAAAACCATTAGTTGGTCTACAAAAATATTTATGCATATTTTGCAACTAATAATGATGAATGCACACCATATCTATACTAAATAATCACATAAGATGCAACTTTATGACTTCTGTTTATCAGTGATCAGATCTTTATCTTTGAAACAGCCATCTGATCTCCCTCATACTGGGCATAATGTACCTGAACTGGAACGTGCTCAAACCACGGGAAGAAAGAAAAGGTGGAAAGATATTGAGGAAGCAATGCAAACATTGCTATTCTGAAGGGAAATGTAAGGATACAATCTATATCTGCAGTGTTTGTGAAGGATCACCCGGCTATTGCTTAGATTGTGTGAACATTATACATAAGTAACATTCTTACACATAGTATTTGTAATCTGTATTGGTTTGGTATGAAATAATACATATTTCTTAATGTTACCATGTTTTTTTTTGCTTTATTATTTACATACTATATTATTATGTTTTTGTGTCACATGCCAGAGGGTTATGCGGCATTTACAGCCAAATTTGACCTCCAGTTCCTATCACACATTGGCACATGAATCTCCAAATCTTTTGGAAACTGCTTATACGACACTTGAATATTGATATGGTATACCTAACAATCCCTTATTACCAATTTTCAAACTTTTTCGTTATGGAAACACAGTCGGCTTCTGGCGACAGTCTCCTCCTTCTATGCCGCGCTATTGACGATAGCATGCTGACTCATGACCGGCAGCGAACTTGTTAAAAGGACTAGCACACACACACCAGAATAAAAAATTAAATATATGTTTAATTTATTTTTTATTTATAAATCAGTTATATAGAAGGCATTACACCTAAAATCACACATAATTTTAAAAGAAGTTACATAATAAATCAGTTACATGCAAGGCATTACACCTAAAATCACATATAATTTTAAAAGATCACAAAAAAAAAAAAAAAAATTAAATTGAAATTCAAGTAAAAATCTCAGGTGGTAGATGACTTTCATCAACCGGTGAAATACCACCACTTTGCTTATTGGAGGCTTGAAGTGGTGAAACCCATGTTTAGTCTCTAGAGCAAAGTTTCCGGCATCCCCCTCTCCCCATACTTCTCCTTCAACCCATTCATGGTACTAAGTACTATAGGTTTTGATACCTTTCGTGTTTGGGGTTTTCATAAAAAAAATAAAAATAAAAAAAATAAATGCACATACTTGAACGTACACGATCGATGGCATGATCAAATAAAGCCAGGTGATCAAATAAAGCCGCATACTGAAGTATTAAAAAACATTTATTTATAATTTTTATTTTCAATTACGTTTCGAAAACTCAAGTTTTCATAATTAATAAATATTGATATATTGCAGATTATCTGGCGCACCCATGGATAATCTCACACACCCTACTTTGGAGACCACTGATCTAGACCAGGCTATAGTAATAATTCAGACAAAGCATGGGTTAAGGGGAAGTCTTGTCTGACCAATTTCATTGGATACTATTATATGGTCACAAAGGAGCTGAATGCAAAAAATAATTTTGATATCAGATACTTGGATTTCAGGAAAGCTTTTGATACTGTTGCACATGGAAGACTACCGTACAAATTGGAGTAGTATGGCATTAACCACAAGTTGCTACAATGGATAAAACGATAGTTGAGTGGAAGAAGAGAGAGAGTGGTAATCAATGGATACAGCTCTTCGTGGACTAATGTTATTAGTGGTGTCCCGCAGGGTTCAGTTTGGATCCATTACTGTTTTGTATATTTATCAATGATATTGATGAAGGTATATCAAGCTTAATGTCAAAGTTTGCCGATGATACAAAAGTTGGCAGGGTGGTTAATAACAGTAATGACAGTATGCTGCTGCAACAGGATCTGGAGAAGTTGGGCAGATGGGCTGAGAAGTGGCAACTGAAGTTTAACATCGATAAATGCAAAGTACTACATATGTGTAGCAGTAACCCCAGAGTAACATATCAACTGGGTGGTGTTATACTCAGGATAGTGGAGAACGAAAGATACCTGGAGATAACTGTGCAGTCAAATGTGAAGTTTTCTGAGAGTGTTGCCAGAGAAGGTCATGGGGTTTTGTCAGTGATATACAGAACTTTTGCAAGTAGGGATAAGGAGGTGATTATTCCCTTGTATAAGACATGGTCAGACCACACCTTGGGTACTGCATACAGGTCTGGAAGCCTCATTTTAGGAAGGATGTAGAGTTGCTAAAACGAGTACAGAGAAGGGCAACAAGACTGGTGGGGAGGTAACAAAGGGGTGCTCTTTGTTACTGGAGACTAGGCACCTGCGAGGCGATCTGATAGAGGTGTATAAGGCCTTGAATGGATTGAGCAGGTTCAATGCTGATAAGATTCTTCCCCTTGCTCAGATTACGAACCTGAGGGGGCATAAACTAAAATTGAGGAAAGACATTTGTCGAATAGATGTGCGGAAATTTGTTTTTAGCCAGAGAGTAGTTGATTGCTGGAACAAACTTCCATCTGTCATGGAATTTGATAGATTAAATAAATTCAAGGCAAAACTAGACAAGCATTTAGAATGAATGGATGGGTGCAATGGGAAGGGGTGTTTTCCCTTTTGGCTGATGCTGTATAAGCTTGCTTTCTTGCATCACATGCCTCTATTAATGCTAATGCTAATTCAAGACTCTGACCCACCAGATGTTGCCAAAAGGTTTGCCAGATTCCTCTGGCAGCCCACTCCAAAGAAGGGAAAAAAATTAATATATAAATAATAATTTTTTAAAAAATCCTGTGTGTGAAGGAAAAAAAAAACTGAACTGCCATGCAATTCGTATACACATGTAAGAGAAAGAGAGAAAAAACAAAGGAAGGGCTACCCAGTGCAGAAGTGGGGATTGGAGGGAAAAAAAAAAAAAAAAAAAAAACACTACCCCATGAGCTTGAGGAAAAAGGTAAATCAGTATTGTATTCTGATACGTTGGTTTAGAGTTTTGGAGTAACCACTCGAGATTGTCTTCTGTGAGCTGCATATTATTCAATAGGTTTTGTCTCTTGTCAGTGTACAAATTGCAGTCAAAGAGGAGGTTCTTCCAGTCTTCTGTGGCTCCACAGATGCAGCCCAAGTTAGAATTAGCTTTGCATTCATAGATCCATGCACAGTCAAACAAGCAGGATGGCAAATAAGCAACGCTTCGACAGTGGATTCATGAATAGGTAACACTTCATGAATGGATTCTCGGCGGATACCACTGGTGAATACGTAATATTAGTCTTCTCCACTGGCGAAGCCTTGCTTATTCAAGGTAGTGCAATATCATGCAATTCACTGTTAAGGCATTCACAATATGAAATATAACAGAAATGATGCCATTTCACCTACTTCGGTGATTTACTAAGAACTAGTTATGCATGTACTACAATCATCCAAACATTTTGTAGGTAGTAGATGACTTTCATCAACCGGTGAAATACCACCACTTTGCTTATTGTAGGCTTGAAGTGGTGAAACCCATGTTTAGTCTCTAGAGCAAAGTTTCCGGCATCCCCGCCCCCCCATACTTCTCCTTCAACCCATGCACGGTACTAAGTACTATAGGTTTTGATACCTTTCGTGTTTGGGGGTTTATATAAAAAAAAATTAATAAATAAAAAAAAAACTAACTTGTTTGATTACCAAAATGTTTATATTGTTTAATATTTTTAAATATAAAAATAATAACAAATTTCTATGTTTAAAAAACATATTAAGTGGGAAAATGCCATTATAATAATACACCATGTATTCCTTTTTTATCATGAACTTTTTATGCGGGAAAGCTTTTTACCCTGTAAACTTCTTACGCAGGAAAATAATACATTACAATATATAGAGATCAAATTGGGAATTAAGAAACCAAACCTAGTACAGGAGAAAACTTATGCGGGAATTTCTTATCCAGGTTCTACTTTATATGATATCGAAATCGGTTTTTTTTTTTTTTTTCATCTAGTTCCTTTGTCAACAACATTGTACTATCCAGTCAAATTGAGAAAACAAGATTTACCCTTAACAAACCCCAGCTGTGTCTGAAGTATAATTGTAGCCTTGTTTAAATTATCCTACATTACTTCTTTTACCAGTGACTCCATTATTTTCCCTGGAATAGAAGTCAAACTAACAGGTCTGTAATTATTCTTGTCACCCTTTGATCTTCCTTTGTGAATTGGGGATATGTTCGCACATCTCCATTCCTTGGGAACCTCCCTGAATGCAAGGATGCTCTCATAATTATTGCTAAGAGTTTGCTGCTTCTGTTAATATAACTGATTAGACACCATCCACCCCAGGCTCCTTTCTTATGTTTTAACTTTAACAGTTCCTCTTCCACTTTCCTCTCAGTTATTACAAAATCATTTAGCTCCCTGTTAGAGTGTGATGAACTTACAATATTACCTTCTCTAAAGACTTCCTCATGTGAATGTAGATGCAAAATACACATTCAGTTTGTCAGCAACCCAAGAAGGATCATTAGCAGTCATACCATCGATATCAAGCAGACCAATTTGATTCTTTGTCAATCTTTATTGACAAAGGGAAGACAAAGAAAACTGCTTGAAGACAAAGATTGAATTATGTGAAAGCAAGGATCAATTAAGTCTTGTTGGAATTAATTAATGTTGTCTCAGATGAATTGCCATTTGGGTTATGTAAGTTAGCATTACTTTTACTGCCAAGTCTGAACGAAAACAGCAGTAATAAACAATTTTTCATAAAGAAAAAAATATATATATTCAATTCTCAAAATGCATTCACTACATTTTGATGCACCTTTTAAAGGAGTTTAATGTTAAAAAAACAGTAAATAAACTGAATTCTGAAATACATAAATTCGACAAACTTTCTTATCTGGGAAATTTCAGAATCTACTAAAAAAACTTGGTTATAGATCGTACCTATGAAACAGTAGCGGGGGTTTTGTGGGGGGAGGGGGATTGTGGCACAGTGACTACTTTTGGTCATAGTGCATCTGAAATAATGCTCTTCAACTGATGCAGCATATCTGGACAGAGATGGATCAGATTTACAGCAAAAAGTGTTGAAAAGAAACTTGGCTACTATGAAATCATAACATCATACTTCTAAGAAGCAATATTTTATAACAAAGTTCATTTAAAAATTTCATTCATCACAAAAAAAAATTAACCACCAAACTGGTAAACACAGCTATAAACCTCACCTTCTTTTTTTAAAATGTTATTAAAAATGTTCTTCTGAGGAAATATCAATGAAAAATGGACAATTCAATTCCTATCGAGAAAGAGCATGACATCATTTGATTTCAATGTCTGCTGGTTCAGCAAAATAACTTCCTGAAATGCCACCTTGGTGTTTTGTACAGCGGCAATTATTTGTTTATATATAAAATGCCATTTTACTTGAATTTAAAAAAATAAATTAAAAATATGTTTAACTATCTTAACTTTTTATTTATTAAAGATTTAATTTGAAAATTTTTTAAATTTTAAACTCACTAATCTATATATTTGGTGAGCCACCTATATTAAAGGTATTTATAATATAGGTGGTACATCACCTATATTATCTACATAGGTGATGTGTCACTTAGATAACTATATATTTTACATAGCTATCTAGGTTGCACATCAAGTTCCAACTATGTTCTCAACATGGCTAATACTTTTTAGAAAAGCATGCATACAGTAATGTGTGGTTGTTTGTTAACAAGTTTCACTGTTTTAAATGGAAGCATCTCTTTAAACACAAGTTTCAAACAATGCAGTTTCTGACTGCTGGAAATGTTAGACCTATTGTGACTGGAGATGAATATTGGAATCACCACTATGAACCTTAAAACAAGGGAATCCAAGGATAAAACATTCCCAAGTCCAAAAAAAATTTGAAGTCCATGCCTCAGTTGGCAAAGTATGTTGACTGTTTATTGAGACTCTATGGGTGTTATCCACAATGAATTTTTGGAAAAAGGGTCCAAAAACAATTTGCTCAGGTAGACCGAAACAGTGGGCAAACTTAAAAGAGAAATCAAATGAATAAGGCATCACAATACACCAAATGCTGTTTCAACACAATAGCCTCACTGCAATCATGAATCGCCAAAAATTTTGTAACTGAGATTTTAAATTGCTCTGTATCCTTCTATAGTCCAGGTTTGGACCCCCAAGCAACTTTTTTTTTTTTTTTGTTCCCAAAAACTTAAAAGAACAATCCTGATGAAGAAGTTAAAGCATCCATGAAGAGATGGTTGGCCTTTCAACTGAAAGAATTTTACTTCAGTGACATTCAAACTAAGGAAGGGGTGGGGGTGTACATGTATAAAAATGATTCAAATTAAAGACTTTTTTATCTGCAAGTAAGTTTCTTTTTCCTTTGTTTACCTCAACTCCTTCAAAAGATATGCAATCAGAGACATTACTTTACAAACCATCCTCAACACGAATTTTTTTTAACAGATTTAACCTTCTAATTTTCTCTCAGAAAATAATTCTTCAGTCTTTTTTCAGGGGGGAAAGGAAGGGGGGAATCCTCATTTTCAATACATTTGTAACAAAAGTACTACCAATAGAGTATAAGCAAATTACTGTGCAAAACAAATCGTTTAAATAATGACAGAACAGTTTCATCTTTAAAATTTGATAAGCAATTTGTAAATACCAGATCATCTCGAGATAATATACAGCCAACTGGGTGTTTAATCTATAAAAACTTCCTTTAGGTATAAAGGTTTTAATGGATATTAGTTTCAAATTTTAATTGATATGACATTTTTATGAAGAGGAAATATTTCAAATATCCTATTTAAAAGCTGTGGTATTATTTATAATTCATAAACTTTAAATTTTAAAAGACTAAAATGTTAAAATTTACTTTTAAAGATTTAAAAATACTGTATATCCAAGCATGTTATAATTACATATAATCTCATTAAAATATTATGTAAGCAAAATTTATAATTAAAATCTGACTTGTAAGCTAATTTGCAGGTATTAAACTGACAGGCAAATACCATTTTTTACAAATTTAAACTTCAAAAATTTTAATAAGGAAAAAGGAAAATTCTCTAACCTGTTAACACTTGTACTTCAAAGCTTTGGGGACCTGAAAGTTTTGAAGTACAAGTTTTAACAGTCAATAAAAATTGTTACATCTATTTTAATCACTTCACATTCTTACTATATATTTTACATATAGCATAAAAATATCAAATATTTTAAATATTTGATAAATAATTGATAAATATTTTGAAATGTTACACTTGAGTGGCACAACTTTTTAATATTTAGAAGAAAAACTTCAAGAAAAATTGAATGATAAATAAAATACAATTTAGTAATACATACATAACAGAAAAAACTCATTTAACATCAATTTAAATTTCATTATTACATTATATAAAAAGACTGCAAATTATAAATTTCCAGATGCCTATGAAAGTACTGTACTTTAAAGTTACACTTGAAAAGTTTGATAGTTTTTGATAGTTTTCAAACATACTTTGATAACATTAAAATATGCTTGAAATTCTTAAACTTTCCACTGGTAAACCCCCACTCAATTAAAACTTCAAATCAAAAAATCCCACATAAAAAAAAAAAAAAAAAACCAATGAGTTACATAAATATACATACATTACATACACACAAATAAAATGCTAGTAAATATGAAAAAAAAAAAATTCTGATGGCAAAGTTTCTGATGCAATAGAACCTTTGCTTACTACTATATTTTTTAATCTTTCAGAAATGTAAATCTTAGCTGCAACTTTTGGGTTTGAAAAAGCTGCGAATTAGGTATTTGTAAACAGGAGAAAATTAAATTAAGTTTAATTGGCCAAAACAGGTAAAAAAAAAAAAAAAAGTTTTTTTTGCAAAAAAGCAGTTTTTTAGAAAAATTAGGCAGAAAACAGATTTTTTGGAAGGAGGTTCTTTTGAAATCCACACTACACTAGAAATTAAATTTCACTGACAAAATAGACATTTTATATTAAAATATTGCTATGGAATTGTTTAAACAGTACAGTATGCTTTTAAAAATTACCTTATCTAACATTTTCTGTCTGTGGATTTTGTTTGTATTGTCTACTAGATATTAACTGATTATGGTTATTTAAAGAAAGATACTAAGCGAACTTTTTTTGCACGTTAAGAAATGTTGAGTCAAAGTTTTGTATATAACAATGGCACTACTGTCCAGACTTAGCTGTCAAGAGCTTTTCCAAATCTGCACTAGATAGAAGATCTGAATTCAGTTAATTTTTTTTTTTTTTTTCCTGGTTGAATAATTTGACACAGCATTTGCTATGAGGAATTATTAAAATACCAAAAGTGACTTGGGATAACATTTACATTTCATGCTTTCTTCCTTGTGCATTTGTCATCTGCCTCGAAAGGACCACTTTTCAGCAATTCTTTATTTACTTTTAACAATACTGGGAATTAGTGAAAGTTTTTTCCCTTTTTTGAGAAATTGATTCATTTCAAATTTGATTTAAAAAAACCTATTTTCTGAAGTATGTTATTAGATGATGAAATGGTTCTATACATAATTTAACTTAATGCTTTCAGGTGCCACAAGAAGTGCTTTGGTCTTGGGAATCCATGACAGAAAATCACTCGCCACTTAACTAAGTCCACAATTTACCAAACTTATTCATAAAGTCATATGGCTCTCACTACAAGTGCACTAAATATTAACACTTCATTGTATCATATCAATATAAAAATCACCTGGGCATAGCACTGACTGTCAGGCGGCACCAGGGGGGAGGGGGGTCCCAACTCCATCTGGACAGTACAATGTTTAAATTTGCACTAACTTGTTTTTTTATGCCATAAAAAAACACCTTAAGGTAAAGTTTTACCATGCTAACCTGCTTTGAGTACAGAGATAACATGTATTGTTTCTGTGTATATTTCTCATTAGTCTTTTGTAATTGTGATTGACAAGGTAGGAAGCCTTTAAAAGCCTTTATTTGCAAATTTATTAATCTTGTATAATTAAATCTTTAATTATGCAAGATACAATCTTTAATAAACTTTTATTAATCTTTATTGCTTTTTAAATTAGGAGAAGATTGTTGACAAAATTAACAAATTAACATGTTCACTCTCCCAATGCAACCTTGCATCAAAATGAACTGTTATTTTTGTGCCTTGATGCAGATATGCATCAATTGAATTGGGGTCAATAAATGAGCACTGTAAAAGGAAAAGCATATAAAATGAACTGAGTGATATTGGCACACTGACTGAGCCATGGGCTATTGCATTATGGCTGGGATTTTGTTTAGTATCAATTGCACTGCATAGAGAGTGCTATAAAAGCTCTATATTTGGTTCAGTTTCTTTGAATGGTGAAGTTATTTTATCTGGTTTAGTATTTTCTACAAGAAAAGTTATAATTTTTTAAAGATTATGCTTGCTGAATTTTAATTTGTTAATTTGTGAAAAACAATGTCGTCCTTAATGTTTGTCTATTGATAAAATTTTGTGCAAAAAAGCATTTTCTTATAAAATTTTACCCTAAAGAGTTGTGATAATGGATCCACAGCATGTGACATCAGGACTGAAAAAGAATGGGGGTGGACGATGCACTGAAAATGACATTGAATCAGCTGTATCTGATAGTGACATAGAATTCTATTCAAATGATGTGGATTCTGAATCTTGTTCAAATGCAGACAAACAACAGATGCCGGCATTACTTGGAGTGATGATTCTTTCACAGATGAAATCCATTTACTAAAAAACACTGCCCACTTGTTCCAGCTCCCCAGAAAAGTGCCCAAGGCACAAATAAAGGATCCTCACAAATATAAACAGCAGCAATTAAGTGTTAAGAAAAAATTTAGGGAATTTTTTAAAAATCTGAATTTCAATGCAGTTATCAATTTTTTGGGAAAAAAAAAAAGAAAATGTTTCTGCAAAACGATGGAGAAACTATATGATACCATCTATAGTAAAATGGTAAAATACAGAAGGAATCAAATCAAGTCAAAAAGACAGCTTCTCCATTGCAAATTTGGAGAGTTGAAAAAATGTCTTTCGAACCATCTTTAAGTCTTCTGAACATTGTAATACAGCTGATCCAAATGCTTTTTTCTGCAATGTTACTTCTCAAGACAATGATTCTGCTGAACACAATGTAGATGATCTCCTCTCAACTGCCATTATTGTGTAGACAAGGATGCTAATGAAACCCATCAAAGTTATAACAAGTGATACACAGAATTTATACGATTGTATAATGAAAACAAATGCAAAATCGAGCCAAATCAAGATGAAGATACAACTTGGCTCAATCGTTCCCTAGATGCAATTATCAGTATGCAGCTGATCCAGCACTCCTTTTACATAAGGGAAATGGGTGAATCCAGCAAACCATCGAAAATCAACAAATTTAGTGCTCAAGATAAAGCATCTGAGATATGACTGTATATAACCACATGAAAAAGATTTGCTAGATCAGGAAAATATATGGCACTTCATGAACAAGATTAGCAACTCAATGATGAGTAATGAATTAAAGAATTTCTGGATCTCTGCTGACAACTCAATTGCTGAACACAGAACAAGTTTTAGATCATTCTGTTCATAAATATCGTCACAAACTTTCACTCTTTTGTACCCGACTCTAAATACATCGGCTAAAACAAAAGCAAAATAATAATAATAATAATAATAATACAAGAGAGAGAAAGACACATAGATTTGGTGGTTCAAAATGCAAACACAGTCATTATCTACTGTGCAAAATGCTACAATGACATACATGACAATGGAATGTATGAAGTTTTTGGTGTAAAGTTTATCAACTGTGTGTGTGTGTGTGTGTGTGTGTGTGTGTGTGTGTGTGTGTGTGTGTGTGTGTGTGTGTGTGTGTGTGTGTGTGTTATGTTGTGTAAAGAGAAATAATTGTTTTTACTGTACTGTAACAGTATACTTTTCTATTTACTGTACAATACTATTCTCTCACTTTGGTTTTGCTTGTACAGTCCAGCTCACTGGCAACTTATAATCATTTGAAATTATATATAGTAATAGCCATATAGTGTAAGGAAACCACAAGCTTTTGCTGCACTAGCCAGGTGGGGGGGATAAGTAGATAAGAAAATATTTGCTTCCCTCCTCACATAGGTTATCCAAGTGACCTTTGAATTTATTCAACTGTCAGCCTCAACTACCTGTGAAGGCAACCTGTTCCAGCAATCAACGACTCGCTGGCTAAAAGAAAACTTCCTACAATCTAGTGTAAACCTCCCTATAATTTGAATTTATTATCATCATTATCATTATCATAATTAGCCATATGGTGCAAGGAAGCCTGAGGCTTTTGCTGCACCAGCCAAAAAAAAAAAAAAAAAAAAATTCTGAGTTACCCCTGAGAGAGAGAGGGAGAGAGAGAGAGAGAGAGAGAGAGAGAGAGAGAGAGAGAGAGAGAGAGAGAGAGAGAGAGAAGAGGGAGGGGGTCAGAAATAGAAGGGAATCACCAAGAAAGAGAAGAATGATGATATCCAGCTCAGGACCCTGGGTGTGCCAAGCCCATACTCACCAAATGTGAGCCCCTGGGGATAAATGCCCACAAGTATTGGAATTCTCTATAACAGTGAAAGCTCTGCCTTTTGTTCATTTTACTAACCCCTCTCAGAGCCCTATAAACTTCAATCAGGTTACCCCTGAGGTGCCTGGTTGCCAAGCTCTGCAGCTCACATATATAGTCTTTCCTCATATACAGTATTCCTTACAATTGCCATATACAGTGAGACTGTGACTACCATTTTTCTACAGGATGTTTGATAAATCATCGATAGGACACCATGGGCTTTCCTGGCTGCTTGTTTACACTGTTCAGAAAACTTCACATTTGCCCGTATTATAACTCCCAGATCCCTTTCTTCCTCCACTATTTTTAATTCAACCTCACCACGTGTGTAATTTATTTTAGGGTTGCTACCCGAAGTGCAAGACCTTGCATTTGCTGTATTAAGACAAAACTGCCATTTTTCTGACCATTCTTGCAGCCTGTTAAAGTCATCCTGAAGGAGCACTGCTAGGTATTGATCATTAACTATGCTACCAATCTTTATGCCATCTGCAAATTTTGACATCAAGCTTCGATCTCTCTGTTTCTCGATCTATGGTTACGTCATTTATGAAAATCAGAAACAACAGAGGTCCAAAAACCAATCATGAGAGATCCCACTTCTGACAACACCAATCTGAAGAATATCCATTAATCAAAAACCTCTGCCTTCTGCCCTGCAGCCACCTAGCAGTCATCTTAGAATTTTTCAGTAAACCCAACATGTCCCAGCTTATACAATAGCCTCTCATGAGGGACTGACTCAAATGCCTTACTAAAATCTAAATAAACTATGTTGAAATTGTTCCCTACATCCAGCTTGTGAATAACTGTCAAAATAGCCTACTAAATTAGTTAAACACGATTTTCCCTTAACAAAACCATGTTATGCGTTATTCAGAATGCCATATCTATCTAAATCTCCCTAGATTGAACTCAATCATTTGCTTTTAAGATTTTCTCTACCACTGAAGTCAGACTAACTGGTCTGTAGTTACTAACTTCGCTCTAAAAACTGTTTTTATGTATTGATGATACATTGGCACTTTTCCAATCCAAAGGAATCTCTCTCTCTCAAGTCCCAAAGATGTCCTCATAATTAACTTCAGTGGTTCAATACACTCCTCAAAATTATTAGGTATGTACAATTCCAGGAGGATTACTTGCCTTTATGCTCAAAAGTTTTTCTAATAAACACATACTTATGCACATATTTATTTGGCACCTTTCCTGCCATTACATACACAAAGCACCACCACACTACACTCTTTCTCACTATAGTAAGCCAAATTTCTATCAGCAGTTCAAAGTCATTCACTAGCTATTCTGCAATGCATTCATGCTACAATTCCATCCCTTCTCATCAACAAGCTATTAATGTAAGAAACACAATGCTTCTGTAAGCAGTTAGTACAATGAAATGTGTGTGTGAAAGATATATTATTATTAGCCATATGGTGCAAGGAAGCCTGAGGCTTATGTTGCACCAGACAAAAAAAATTCCCACGTTACCATGAGAGAGAGAGAGAGAGTAGGAGGAATCACCAAGAAAGAGAAGAATGATGATATCCTGAAACGATCAAGCATCATTTCAGTTTATGGTAATCCGTGAGCACATGTTGCATATTCTGATTTGTTATATACTTTGTGTATAAAAATTTATATACAGCCAAAGTATATACATATTCTTATTACCCTAACTGCAAACAATGAGTGCAAATCAAATGCAGTACCGTAGAACGTCGGTTATTCGGAAGTCAGTTATCTGAAATAATTTGAAAGGCTGATCTTTCTTCTTTTTTTTTTTTTTTTTTATTAACAGTAGTACAGTAAGTGCCGGTTATAGTGGTCAAATTTGCAAATTGAATTTTGATTTAATAAGCAAAAGTTCGAGTTTACTACCCATTTATAAAAGATTGAACAAACAAAAAGTGCAATAAACCGAAAACTGCAAATTGTTTTTATTGTTTTATGATTGTGACCTCTATTATTCTATGCGACCTTCGGAAATGTGCTTTAGAAAAATATCACAGAGACTACTAAGTTTTCTCTGAAACCATGAATGAATTTCAGATTAGTTTAGCTCCAGATTCAGTAAGAATAATATCGGTCTGAAACTATGCCGTTTATTATTTCTCTCAATGTTTTACGGTAAAATGTGAACAAAAAGAAAACGTATAGTTTTAACATCACAACAAAAAATAGAAATTAATAGAATTAGAAAAGGTAAAAATTTAGGAAATCTCTCCACAGAATTTACGACATCAAGAAAAATTTCAATGCTATAACAGAATTTGTGTCGATTATGGATAGTGGGGGAGGATCTAGCAGGAAAAAGACAATGTTGAAACCTTAAAAATGGCACTTTAGAGAGTGAATTAATTTGTTTTTTTTCCTCTTCTGAAGTGAAATTTAGGTGAACCAGTGTCTGGCCCAATGTTGTGTGAAAAAGGCATTGGATTTTAATCGAAAATTAAGAGGTAATGAAGATTTTAAGGCAAGCACAGGTTGGCTGAAAAATTTTAAACTGACACAGGGTATACGTGAACTAGATATTCAAAGCGAGAAACTTTGGCAGAAGTGTCCTTTAAAAAGTAAGTTCGTTTCAGTTAAGCAAATTACGAGAAAGAAAATGTTTATAATGTTGATGAGATGGGCTTATTATGGAAAGCATTACCGAGAAAAACCCTAGCTACTAAAAGAGAAATGCCTGCACCAAGTTTCAAGATGAGAAAAGAGTGAGTTACGATTGCTGTGTGTGCAAATGTCATTGGAATGCACGTTCGTTGTCAGTAAGTCGAAAAAACCAAGAGCATTTAAAAATCTTTTTAATTTTCCTGTTTTGTATAAAAACCATAAAAATGCCTGAATGGATGTTTCTGTTTTCCAAGATTAGTTTATAATTTTTTTTCATTTAATTAATCTTAGTTATTTTATTTAATTATAATGTAAGATTAAATTTATTTAATCTGACCAGAAAATTTTCCGGTAAATTTGGCTATCCGGAAGAGGTCTGACATCAATTATTCTGGATAACTGACACTACTGTATTTCAAAAAAAGACTTGGAAAAATGAATGCATTAAATATTGAAATAAAAATGGAAGTTTTTATTTCAATTTTTTTCTCTCCCAAAGCAATTTTTAATGTTCTGTTTATCTGCATTGTTGTTTCTTTAAGAATTTGGGTATGTGATTTTGAATAGCATCATGAAGATGCATCATCTGAACAGCTAGCTTCATTAGTGGTTACAAAGACTAATCAAATTGTTGGCCCTGGTAATGAAAGAAAAATAAATATGCACTAGTACTATATCAGATTCATTAACATTTTTTAACTTCTGTATAGAATACAGTATTGAGCTTTACAAAGTAAATAACAAGCTAATAAAAATAACAAAAAAAAGTCAGGTTAATAAAAAAAAAAAAAAGTCTTAAAAAGATACATCTGAATATCTGTCTTTTGTGGTCAGTGTATCATCCTAAACCAAGAACCAGATATAGCTACCCATATCTTCAACTCATCTTCATGGTGTCTCGTTTCCATTGGCTGTTCTGGTAGAATCTTTTCCCATATTCTGTAACACTGCTCAGATCTGGTCTGAAAAGATCCACATGAAAGTGCAAGTATATGGATCTTGCCTGACATTCTGCATCTCATACTACACTGTGTGAACCAGGCTACAATTTAATTCTGGCAGACCATTCTCCTGGAGTATGATATACTGCCTGCTGTCGCAAAGGCAAAGAAAGCAAGGAAACTTAGTGAAAACAACTTGCAAACCCAGGAGTCCAAGAATCTTGAAATCCCAAGACATTCCATTTATACCAGTCGTATTTAATCTTCTCCAACACGTGATTCACAATCCTGTAGCCTTCTTTAATACACGCAGAATGTGCAACAGGAATCAATGGGTGTATCTTCAATTTGTGAAATAACACAGCTTCCAAATTTTTATCTGTTTAAGATCACTGAATTGTGAATACGAATTTCTTCAGAAAGGCCAATCAAATTTAAACAAAGGAAAAACAAAAGCATTGAGATTCTACATCAGTGAAAAAACATACATAAGTGATGTCTTTATGGATGTGAGAGTCTTGCAGGTGGAATCCAGTACAATCCACTCTTCTAAAATAAATACTAAGCACCCTGTACTGGATTTGGTTAGACCCAAGTCTCTCACTAAGTCAATGAATTCTTGCTGATTAGGGGAAAATGTGGTGCTTTACTTCAACAGGCTTTTGAAGAGTAATCCCAATTATCCCTGTTCATCAGATTCATCATTCAATTCTGAAGACTTATCTAGTAGGTGGATTGAGAATTGGCAAGTTTTCATGTGGCACTGGAGCAACAGGGGATGTTATTTTGGGATACACTACAGCTTTAACAGTGTGGGCTATCTCCATATACACTACAAAACCATCCCTATAACGTTGAACTAATTACCACAGCAGAAACGAAGTACCCGCAACTTGTCAACCACCCAGACATTCCAAAATAGCCTTCATAGGTACTGCAAAGCTTGGCACCACCAAAGACATGACTAATACACATTATATAATACATATAAATATCACAAAAAAAACCTTCAATTGCTGCCAAAATACTGACATTAAAGAACGCTGATGACACCAGTCGATTCAGAACACAAAATACATATAAGAAATAATTAAATATAAACAAACTTTTTTTTGTTATATAGTAAAAATCATACAGATGTTTTTGAATTTAAATTTGAACCAAAAATATGTAGATACACGCCCTTTTTGTATCCACATACTTTTAGTCATAGCAGATATTGCAATGCTGAAAATGAAAGGTTTTTCACTTCGGACTTACAATCCCAAAACAATTTACACACTTGGAGCAGTTATGATCCAGGTAGACAACAGCTGGAAGAAGATCACATGGTGTTTGATGATTTATCAAACAACTGCTTAAAGCAACGTTTCCCAAACTGTGTTCTGCGAGATGTGAACAAGTGTTCCGTGAAAAATCGTAATTAATAATTAAAAAAATAAAATAAAATAAATAAATTTTGCATATTTATAACGTACACCACTTTTGTATCATTATAATTTTTAACATTTTATTTTGGTTATTAATATACTGGCATAGACTAATAATCAAATAGACCGTGGAACACTATTTTGGCGGGTTTTTGCAGAGAAGTATGTGTAGAGGAAATGACATCTATGAAAAAGTAGCAACATAGTGATCTAATATGCCATTTGTATGCGATTTAGCCTGGAGTACACGGGTTGAAGAAGAGGAGGAAGCGAACCGATTTCATAACTAAACTCACTTCTTTGTACAGTGTGTATAAATTTTTTTTGATAATTATCAGTATTTCAAAATATTACTATTAAAATAAATTATCACGGATTTGTGGTTGAAAAAGGGAACTTTAAAGCAAAAAGCAAGTACTTCTAGTATTGCAACTGTGGACGATGAAAACAAACACAATATTGTCACACTTCAAAGTGAGGATGAACAATCGCAGCCTTTTGTTCCCCAAAAATCCAAAGTTAAAAAAACAGGAACCAACTAATAAAAGACCAAAATGAAAGTATGATGACAGTTATTTGAATTTCAGCTTTACATGTGTTGGAAAGTATGATGACAGTTATTTGAATTTCAGCTTTACATGTGTTGGAAAGTATGATGACAGTTATTTGAATTTCAGCTTTACATGTGTTGGAAATAAAGATGCTTTTGATGCACAGGGCATTGTATGTGATAAAATATTAGCAAACAGTTCTTTGGCTCCTGCTAAACTTGTGTTTTGTAAATATATTATGAGATTAAAAATGTTCAGTGACTAAAAAAAGACTGGAAAGTGATGGCTTAAAGAGATACAAAGGTTACTATATAAGGCAATTGTGGGATAGAGGTTACAGCTAAAAATAATAGATAGCTTCTTGAAAGGGTCCAAAATGAGCAACTTGCCTAGTATGGTACTGACAAAAGTGTACCCACATGGGGAAGGAGGAGAGGGGACATCAAGGATCTGTTTAGACTTTAGGTTTCTAATGCACTAAAAGAGGATAGTAAAATGAATGATGATAAAATTTTCGTGGTATTAAATGAAACAGGACTTAAATTTACTCTAAGGCAGATATCCTGACCGTTGAAAGATTTCTATTAGTCAATGGTAAGTAGCTGAAGAATATGGCTTTGGAAAATTCCAAGACTAGCTGGATCAGTACCGACAGGATGAACAAAAGAATTTTTTTTCTGGTGCAGCAAAAGCCTGGCTTCCTTGCACTGTATGACCAATATTAATAATGATTCAGAAAATGAAATTTTGAATTTAAAATTCATTTTAAACAATTCTGGATTCACACTTCCACTGAATGGAAGTGTGAACCCAGAACTGTTGGGCTGAACCAATTCACATGTGAATCATGAATGCCTACTACACTTGCCTAGTGTGACTGTATAGTGTAAGTTTAACTAGATTTGAAAGGACAAATGAGAATGTCAGCAGCCAGTTTATTAATTACAAACCCTTTACCAGGTTCTTGTTCACATGCATAAAGAACCCAGTAAAGGGTTTGCAACATAATGTCTGTTTATTAAAATTATTCATATGGCATACAAAGTGTGTGAATAGTTTTATTTCTTGATAAATAACACCTGTGAAGAAAATGTCTCATTTAAAGACATGATTAAAATGATATAACACATTTTATTCTAACAATATAATGCTGTTCAATAACAGTTTTCCAAAATATTATAAATTATATAATAAGAATTAATAATGACAATAAGAAATAATTATTTCTTATTGTCATTATCAATAAGAAGAAACATTTTTAAGCATGGAAAACAGTGTCCACAGTTTTCAATGGCATCAGGGTGATGCAATTGAAAATGACATCATCAGTTTATACAGAAATTTTTATTTCTGTATAAACTGTACAGAAATAAAAAGAAAAAATAATAATAATCGACAAATCTATTTCACGCTTCAATAGTTGATTCTCTATGACATAATGGCAGACTAGGTATGTTCAAACCTATCTTTCACAAGATTACAACTTGAAGGCAGGTTCAGCAATCCAGATAAACAATGATAATGTTTTAGGAACAGCTAATGAATAACCTCACAATCTATTCTGCCAAATTGCTGCTGGGTTATCTGAGAATATACTGGCGCACTTTATTTGAAAGGTGGATATCACGTCACATAACAGAACCTCTGACCAATCCATATCTACTCTTTCTAATTCTTCATCAAACAAATAAACCACAGTCAAAAATTGAACAAAAAAAAATTAGTCTTTCTAAGTTTCACATCTGACTTCTAATCTCTCTTGGCACAAGCACATTACAAATATTGCTTCCTCTGCATCTAAAAAACTTGGTTTTCTCTTTCGCTCTCAGTGTTACTTTTCTTCCAAACAGCTGCTCACTCTGTATAAATCACAAATCCACCCTACCATGGAATATTGTTCCTACATCTGGGGTGGTGCCCCAAAACCTCTCTCAGGCTTCTTGATTCCATTCAGAAGAGGCCAGTTAGGTTAATTAATGATTCATCTCTAACAGAGTCTCTCCACTCGCTGTCTCATAGACGTACTGTTTCTGCTGCATGCCTCTTCTACAGATACTTCCATGGGCACTATTCTTCTGAATTGGCTTCTCTAATTCCCACTCTCTCTTTCAAAACAGTCCGAACACGTGCAGCCACCAGTCAACATCCATTTACTGTCCAACTTCAAACTCACAGAACCAACTTTTCATCTTCCTCGTTTATTCATTCAACTGCAGTTTTCTGGAACAACCTTCCTTCATACGTATTTCCTGAAAATTACAGTCTACAGAAGTTCAAGTCCAATATCAACAAATATCTTCTTTCGTCTTCTCAATCTCCAACCCAAGCACGGTACTAAGTACTATAGGTTCTAATACCTCTCATGTTTGGGGTTTACATAAAAAAAAAATTAAATTAAAATACTGTTTTTGCATTTTTATGGCAAAAAAACAATGTGATTATTATTTTGCAGAATAGTGAAAAGCTAAGCACTTCAGCTTGTGTAGAGTGAAATCTGTCTAATTTCTAAGAATACAGATAATTCTTATACATTTCACTGTACCATTTCCTGTAAAACTTCAGTGACTGAACTGCTATCCTTATTACAGTGTGCAATATGGAAGTATAATAAGGCCAGTAATATTACAGTATATAAAGTTGAAGTTTAATAAGGACAGCAATTCATTCTGTGAACATGTAGTAAAGGAAGTGCCACAAAATGTTTGAAAATTAAAAATAGATCTCTCTCTCTCTCTCTCTCTATATATATATATATATATATATACACACACACGCACACACACACACACACACTCAGGTTCAAGTACTTTATAGATTTCCATTATTTTCCATTTTTACCAGTACACCATGCCGCTAAAATAACTACGTAAGTTCAGTGGTTTTAAACCGGGGTGCTGCAACAACATTCCAGAGGTGCCATGTAATTTGGGTTTAAGTTACTTAAACTTATTATTTTTTTTTAATTTAAGTTTATTTCATTATAAAAGGGTGTACAGTATCTTTTAAATTTTGTGGTGATCTATAATTGATGTTTACTGAGTACAGTACCTCTATATAAAGAATAAAATTATATACTGTATATATATATTTGTATTATGAAATGTAATTTTTATATTTATATCATTGTAATAACTATCATATAACATATATATAAAATATTAAAAAATATATATGTGTGCGGGGAAAGAATCGGACCTAAAACAGGCAGAAAATTGAGTAGGGGTGCCGCAAAACCAAATAAATTACTTAGGGGTACCGTTATTAAAAAAAGGTTGAAAACCACTGACCTAGTTATTTTTCAATTGAAACATTTCAAAATGTATAACCATCTTAATTTAGAAATAAAGTTATTGAAAACTAACATCTATATTTCTTGTTCAATACAAGTGAAATACAGCATTAACATATTTTCTATCAGTTGGGCATCAGCTGATTCATTTATTTATTTCTTGTTCAATACAATGTTATGTTATGTTATTTGGTTTTTTAAGGAGCATTAGCAACTAAGGCCATATTGCTCCGGGATATGCGGTGGTCATCCCTGACCTTTCCGCATCCTCCGTATTTGGTGGTGACGGGCTCGAACCCCGATCTAATCAAGAAGCATGTGCTACGCACTGCTGCTCCTTCCCACCTGCTAAGGAGGCGCCCGTTCAATACGAGTGAAATACCATACTAACATATTTTCTATCAGCTGGGCATCAGCTGATTCATTTATTTTCGACAATACTTTTTCTATCATAAACTTAAAACCTATATATTGTGTCTTTAAACTGATCACCAAGACCACATATGAGATTACACAAAAAAAAAAAGAGAAAAGAAAAGAAAAAGCAATCCACAAATACAAAAATTAATTTTCAAAATGGAGGATAAGTATGTATTCCATATGACTTAATGTTACAAAAATCACGCAATCACTCAATTATTAATAAAATGCTTCTTTAGTGTTAATAATATATATGTGCAGTGTTAATAAAATGCTTATACCTACACGTAAAAGAGCTTTGAATAATTAAGTCTACTTATGTAGCTTATTTTTTCTTGCCAGCTGATTTTTAAACTGTAGGGAATATAGTAATCAGTCTTAATCATCACAACACAGCTATCTACTATACCAGTGGTTTTCAACCGGAGTGCCGCAACAACATTATAGGGGTGCCACGTAATTTGGGTTTTAGTTAGTTACTTAAATTTATTATTTTTAAAATTTATATGTTTATTTCATTATAAAAAGGTGTACAGTATCTTTTTAATTTTGTGGTGATCTTTAATTGATGTTTACTTAGTACCTCTATATAAATAATAATAATTATTATATACTGTCTATATATAATTTGTATTATGAAATGTCATTTTTATAATTATATTATTGTAATAACTATCATATAGCATATATATTTTTTAATATTAGATATATACTCGTATATATATACACGTTATAATAATGTGTACATGTTATACACACACACACACACACACACACACACACACACACACACACACACACACACACACACACACACACACACACACACACACACACACACACACACACACACACACACACACACACACACACACACAGAGGGAGAGAATCAGATCTAACAGTCAGAAAATTGAGTAGGGGTGCTGCAAAATAAAAATAAAAAAATTACTTAGAGGTGCCGTTATTAAAAAAAAAAGGTTGAAAACCACTGTACTCTACTATGATTTGTCTGGATGCTGCACTACTTTGGAAAAAACGTCATATCTTTCACTTATCTGGCATTTGTTTTAAAAGATTTTTTTTTTTTTTTTGATTTGGTAGTTGTTGACGCATCGGCTTCTGTGGCCATATTGCACCTCCCAAGGTTTTTGCAGTACTTTGATCCAAGCCGGAGGCGGGAATCGAACCCGCGACCTTTGGGTTGCCACAGGCAGGTACTTTACCCACTCGGCTAGCCCGGTCGGCCATTATTATTAAAAGATGTGATAACAATAAGACAAATAAATATAAAAACAAATAAACAGAAAAATAACCCAAATAAATAAATAAATGGCAGAGAAGCCTTTTTCTGGTGTAATTTGTTTTAAAGAAGTCAAATGCCCTAGGGGCAACTCATTACAGTAGAACCTGGATAAGAAATTCCCACATAAGAAGTTTTACCATGTACTAGGTTTGGTTTCTTAAGTCCCAATTTCAACTCTGTATAGTGTAATGTATTATTTTCCCACGTAAGAAGTTTCCCAGGGGGAAAAAACAGGTTTCCTTGCATAAAAAGTTCATGATAAAGAATATAGTGTATTATTATAATGATGTTTTCCCACTTAATACATTTTTTAAATATAGAATTTTTTTATTTTTAATATTAAAAAAATATTAAACAATATAAACATTTTATTAATCAAACAAAGCCAAGCATGACTTTAGTTCATAGTAAATCACTGAAGTAGGTGAAATAGCATCATTTTTGATATACACTATGTCATACTGTGAATGACTTCACAGTGAGTTGCCCTAATACTGTACTACTTCCAAATAAGCAACACTTCACCAATGGAGAAGACTAATGTTACTTCTTCTCGGTGGATACCACCACCCCTGGGTGGGTGGTGGTATCCGCTGAGATTCCACTGGCGAAGTGTTGCCTATTCGTGAATCCAGTGTCAAAGTGTTGCTTATTCAAGGTAGTTCAATGTCAGGGCACCTCGTTGTGAAGGCATTCACAATATGAGATCACAAAAACAATGCCATTTCACCTACTTTGGTGATTTTCTGCATACTAAAATGATGTTTGACACCAGTGCCGTAACTAGGTAGGTGCACAGGCACAGGACCCAGGATGAAGGGGGCCCTGAAATGGAACTGACAAAAAAAATTGTCAAATATATTTTCAAAATTTAAATTTCGCCGCCGTGCTCTGTGGTTCAGATGTCGGTGAACTGAGTGTGTCGAGTGGGACCAGGCAGCCCATTGTGTTATTTAGTGGTTTAGAGATTGATCATTGCATTGCTCAGTCCCTGGATGCCCTCGACAAACTCTGCTCACCAACATCTGAATGACTGAATCATAGGACTGATCGATGCGTGCAAAGGGAGCAAATGTTTATGTTTATGTTGTGGTTTATGCCGCTTTTTACCCAACAACCACAGCTGAAAATATTGTTGACACTGTTTGTTAACTAGTCTGACTTCGACAATTACTTTGTTTTCACGTTTATGTGCTATTGTGAAAACAGGTAGGTAAGCTTTATTTAATAAAAATCTCAAAAATATGTTTGTATATTTTAAGGTTAAGGTGGTGAATCATCTATTTGAATTTAGCAATGTAGTTTTTCGAAGTTTTCTTCAATAATAATTATAATATTACGCTACAATTTTGCTACAATTCTATACCGGGGTAGATATTTTAATTTATTAAATTTATAGTGTACATAAAGTAAATTAAATTAAAATACATATGTGATTGTGAAATGTAATTAGAGATTGAGGCATACAAAAACTTAGCTCATTTCGTTATTATTAAAGTAAAGATAACGTCAAATGCAAATAATTATAAACATAGGAACATGGTTATATAAAAGGTTATCAAAGGAATACTTAAGCTCTTAAATTTTCAGAAGATTTGATGATTATAAATTTGAGATTTTTTATCGATTTAAATTTTTTTATATTTTTAACAATACTCATGCAGTGTGAAAATTAGTACTTTTGTTTGTTTTTTTTTTTCTAGTCCAAAAATGTCCAAGCAACTGTCGGGTGCACAAAAGAGAAAAATAAACAAGCGAAAATTAGTAGAATGCAAATCAATGTCACAGCAATTTGTTAAATGACTGAGAAAAGAAACACCAGAAGGAGAAGGGCCTGTGCAAGAGGCCAAATCTAGTACTGCTTCACAAGATGATAATACCGTACTACAATTGCACTCTACTATTTAAAAGGACGATGATACACTGGAACGCAAGGAGCCTGCACAAGAGAACAAATTTACTACTGCTTCAGAAGATGATTATACCATACTACAATTGACATCTACCTTTTCAACAGACGATAATACAGTAATACCCCTAAGTTACGTGATAGGTGGGTCCGACGAAAATCGCTTAAGTCAAATTTGCATAAGTTGGGGTACAACTTTGCATATAAATTTTGTTTAATTGGGACCAAGGACTAACAAAAACACTAGTTTAGAAGAAAAATTGCAGTTCTTTATACATATTAATGCAAAATATGTATTAAAAAAATAAATGAGTTACGTAAAAAAAGTTATTTCGATGTCGATGGCTTCATAAAATCTAACAAATTCATCTGACGACACAGCGCCTTCTTTTTTTCATGCAGAATTTCTTCGTAGCAAGCTAATCATTTTTTTATTCCTTGCTTTGTACCTATAACGCGTTCTTCGTTGGAGTCTATGTTTTCTTAACATTTTTAAGCCCTTTTCAATTGAGCTGAGACCTTCTGTCAAGCTTGCAATTGTCATGTGCTTTTCTGGTGGAACTGAGTCTGAAGTGTCGGATACTTCAGTGCCGTTTTGCTCACGCATCTCTATGAGCTCATTCATTGTCAGCTCCTGACTATGTGAATCCAACAGCTTGTTGACATCATCACCACTGACTTCCAAATCTAATTGCCTGGCAAGATTAACAACTTCTTCTATCACATGAACGACATGATCAGTTTCTGGCATTGTTTTCGTCTTGCTTTTGAAAAAAAAAAAAAAAAATGGACAAAGTTACTTCCAGACACCATTCAATGTTTTTTTGTGAATTTCATCCCAAGACTCTTCAATGATTCTTACGGCATCTAAAAGATTGAATTTTTTCCAAAAGTCTTTAACAGATATCTCACTATTTTGTCTCATAGCTTCATTCAGACGTGCAAACGAACACCTCATGTAGTAAGCCTTGAATGTTTTGATGACTCCCTGGTCCATCAGTTGAAGCAAGCTGGTTGTGTTTGGAGGCAAAAACACAACTTTCACACATGGGTCGAAATAAATTATGGTGGCAGGAGGGTGATCGGGTGCATTTTCAATAAGAATCATCACTTTAAATGGAATCTGTTTAGATTTGCAATAACGTTTGACTTCGGGTATGAAGTGGTGACCAAACCAGTCCTCAAAAACGGAAGCTGTCAACCAAGCTTTATGATTTGACTTCCAAATCACTGGTAAGCTAATTTTAGTATACACCAAACGAAAAAATCAAGAACCCCGTAACTCCGAGTTCGCGTAAGTCAGGGTATTACTGTATATGGGAAAACAAGGGGCCTATGCAAGAGAAATCTACTGCTTCACAAGATACCGTACTACAATCGCACCCTAGTATTTTAAGGGACAACGATATGTTGGAGGAGAAGCCTGCACAGAGTACTGCTTCACAGGTTGATAATATCATACCAAATTTGCACTATACTGTTCCAAATGATGATGATATTCCAAAAGAAATACTTCTAAATTACAATGATCCACATTCTTGACCTGCTATTACAAATAAATTAATATATTCCTTTTTCAAACATGATCCAGACCAAGGCGATGACATGAACTTTAATACCTTGGTATCAGACAATTCAGGGAAAAAATTTACAAAGGACTGGTTTCATGTTAAACAAATTAATGGACGTTATATTCTATTAATCAAAACACAATATTTTGTTTTCCTTGCCTACTTTTTGGACACAAATCGCATAATCTTTCAGACCCACAAAAAGGATTCCATGATTGGAGGCATCTTCATCCCATTATTCCACAACACAAAAATTCCTCTGAGCACCAAAACAATTATGTAAAATGGAAAGTGATGTAAAAAGATATAAAGATCAGGAAATGCACTCGATGATTATTTAGTTAATTCAAATTAACAAAGAAAAAATGATATGGAGTGAAATATTGAAAATAATAGTAATGCTATTCTATTCTGGACCAAAATAATATTGCTCTTAGAGGTTCAAATGAAATAATTGGAAATCCAAATTGCGGAACTTTTTAAATTTAATTGATTTGCTAGCCATTATACTACTTTAAAAGAATGTATTGAAAAACATAAAAAAGGTTCTATTTCATATTTTTCACCCATTATTCAAAATGAAATAATAAAACTAGAAATGAAATCATATGCAGAATTAAGAAAGCAAAGTACAGGTAACCCCCGCTTAACGCTGATAATTTGTTCCGGGAAAAACAGAGCACTAAGTGAATCCACGCTAAGCGACCTCCGCATTCCCATAAGGTAACATATGTATTTGTAAGTTGCAGTCGGTGCCATAGGATATTTCCTAATCAATAATAAACAGTAGTGAAAAGATGCGCAAATATCAGTCAAAATATTTAATATTCAAATATTTGTACATATAACATATTCTGCATTACATACGTATATAATTATGTGGTAACTACTTACGTATCAAAATTAAACTTAAAATTCCAATTAAAATCATGAATTTAATTGATCTAAATTGATTTAATTTAATCGATGAATTTAATCATGAAAAATGTGTCGATTTTATGTTGAACTTTGGCCCTCTTCCAAATAATCTAAAAGAGGTATTAATTTTAAATCCCCAGCAGCGTTACCACCCAACAATAAAGTCAACCGATCCTTCCCCCGCTTTGAAACCTGGCATGTTTTTTTTTCTTTCAATATGAAACTTCTTTTAGGCATTCGTTTCCACAAAATTCCTGCTTCATCTATGTTAAAAACTTGTTGAGAAGTATAACACAATACCCCAACTTCTTTGCACAGAAATGTTGAAGAACATTTCTGTGCAAAGAGTTGGAGCTTGCTATAAATAAACTGCAGCAAATAAAAATTGATATGTCAATCTGCAGACACTAACTTTTCTTTCAATTAAGGTTTCATGCATCGCATCAGTGTAGTTGGCTTGATACAGGTATGGAATGAATAATCTACCGAGTATGGTTGGCTTTCTCCCAGCCAAACTGTTCAGTTACTTTGATACACTTTGTTCTTTAAATTATTATCTATACAGAGGGATTTTCTCTTAGCAATTCAAGGAACTCTCTAATATATTCTCTGGACATTTTAAGAGCAAAACCTAGAAACAAAGTATGAAATAAGCTTTAGCTGTAACTGGTTTCATAACAATCCAGGTCATCACTTTTTAAAAGATGCAAAAAACTGTTTCATTTAATACTAACCAAATCAGACAAGAATTGAAAGTGAAAAGTGGACATTATGATGAATACATAACATGAAAACCAACAGACAATGAAGTGTTTAAGGCCCTTCAGTTCACTATTAAACAGGACAAACTGAATGAAGTAAATGAGAACCAATTTATGTGTTTCTAGAGAATATAGAACCTTGCATGAAAAAAAAAAAAAAAAAAACTGCCATCTATCCAGCAACAAAATAATGGTGATTATTACAGTATTTTCCAGACCATAAGATGCAATTTTCCTGGAAAATGTTTCCTAAATTTTTTTGCATCTTATGGTTCAATGGAATACTAGGTGCCCATAGTAATGTTATATCTCCAGCACAAAACTATGTTCAGAATGCCCAGGAAACTCCATGTATGACCAGTTCAGATCACACATAATGAAAGCAATAAAAAGGATGGTTGTGGAATTAAACACAAAATCAGGTGCAAGTCCAGGAGGCCTCAGCCAACTACAGCTAATGGACACTTCAATTAACAAATCTATTATAGTATTCATGTGTGAGAAGTGGACAAAATGGATGGAAGCACCAAATCACAATTTTACACCAACAGGACAAATGTAGTGACCAATAATTTCACAAGTGTGCAAATAGATGAAATAGTAAACATCAGTGAAATGCAAGATAGTTGCCATCTTTTGAGAAATACGGAATCAGCAATGCTCTTGGTGACACTGAAGCCAAACTCTTTGAAGAATATAAACATTCAGTTCATAATATTAGTAAAACAAGTTGACAGTAACAATGAGTTTTTGCTGTTCTATAACAAATAAAAGCTTTATTCTATACTGACATTTTGTTTAATAAGCACTAGTGAATCTCTTCAAATATATATACAATGAAATAATTTTTCTCAAAATTTGCTTTCTAAAGAATGGGTGCATCTTATTGTCTGGAAAATATGCCATTTTAAAGCTGTATAAGCATTTATAATGTGTAAATAATATATGCAAATTACAGCAATTTTCGCTAAAATTTTTTTTTCTTGATTCTGTGTTATAAGGAGAGTGCATTTAGAATTATCAGAAATATCCTTGGATCCAAATGTTTCAGATAACAGAGATTAGACTACATAACAAATTAGCATCTTAGGACATATTGCATTGTGTATATAGTCTGTACAAATGTGGGTTTACAGTCTGATATGAATGCTACAAAAACCTGGTAGTTCGGAGGGAGGGGACCTTACTCCCTCTACCTCGGATTAGTTAAATACAATCCTGACTGAAGAGGCCTTTAAATTCCTCCATTCTTTACAGGATCCACACCTTTCTAAACGAACAGGTGACAAAAACCACTATGCTATCCATAGCCGAGTGGTCAGGAGCGGGAGTGCAGCAGCACACGCTCTTTCAGTAGACCGCGATTCAAACCCCTGACTGATAAATATGGTCGATCTGCCAACTCACACTCGACCAGCACGACAGATTATGGTCCATTTCCATCAATACAAACCATTGAGGAGGCAATCCTTCCTGCAGTGGATTGATAATGGCTGCAGTTTACCTTTTTTTTTTTTTTTTTACCTTTTTTGTATACAACTTCGAGTCCATTCTATATATTTAATCAATTCATTTGAGGCAGTCTTTTGTTTCAAAAAAAAAAAAAAAAAAAACATTTTTAAAAATCTTTTTTGAAAATTATTTTAGAAAAGGTTTAAACCAAATTTTCTAAAATTTTATTTAATTATGCATTAAAGCTCACATTTCTTTCGTTGGTTTTCTTAATTATGGTTCATTTCATTTTTATTCCAATATAAGCAATATTATTCTGCAACAAATGTATCCCTCTGCCCAGAGCAATATACGATTTGCTCAGCTATGGCAACTGCATGTGTAATCTCAACAAATGATGTGGCAAATTTTGTAGTAGAAAAGAAAAGAGCAACTTCATATAGTTTATTTCATGATTAAATGAAATAAAGTAAATAAGTCCTGCAAACTGAATTTAATTTTGTGTACAAATCATCACAAGATATATTACTAGTAAGGGGGAGCATTTTTTTCAAGGAAAAGGGGTTAAATGATTATCACTGATGCAAATTAAGGGTTCCAAACTCCATAAATCAGAACTGTTACATTACCAGTTTGTCCTATCCTGCCCATTTCATTTAACATGGGAGAGTGTTGCACAGTATTTTCCTGACCTTTAAATATTCTTGCATTTTTATTATGAACAGTTCTTGCCAATTTTATGCCATTGATCAGCAAACTGCCATTAGTTAACTGAATACATTTAGTTTTTAAACTTTAATATAAATACTCCAAAATAACAAAAAACATATTTAAAGTTAATAAAAATTACAGTAACTGAAGATATTTACAGTAACAGAAATAAATGACACTAATGACAGTATGCTACTGCAACAGGATCTAGAAAAGTTGAGCAGATG
Source organism: Mastigoproctus giganteus (assembly GCF_048544385.1). NCBI lineage: Eukaryota > Metazoa > Arthropoda > Arachnida > Uropygi > Thelyphonidae > Mastigoproctus > Mastigoproctus giganteus. The sequence continues at coordinate 57,079,932 of NC_143581.1, read as the reverse complement.
GGCTGAGAGATGGGAACTGAAGTTGCCATCTCTCTTGTTGCAATTCTTTGTACTCATTCTAGCAACTCTACATCCTTCCTAATATTATAAACATTGACAAATGTATCCCTCTGCCCATATGCAGTAAAGTACTGCATATGGGTACAAGTAACCCAAGAGTAACATATAAACTGTGTGGTACTACACTCAGGGTAGTGGTGAATGAAAAAGATTTGGGAGTAATTGTGCAGTCAGATATGAAGTTTTGTAAGCACTGTAGATAGTTGCCAAGAATAGCTCATGGTGTCTTGTCAATGATATACACCTGGTCGTCGACTTACGACCTATGCGACTTACGACCACAAAAAAAAAAATAATAATAATAATAAATTATTTAATCGATGACGGGAGGCCTGAAGACAGCACCAGGCACATACACCCAGTCACTCTCTCTCTCACATACACCCAGTCGCTTTCAAGTATCTGTTGCGTGTGGTGTATTAATTAAAATTCTACTGAAATACGCATAAAATGTTTAGTAAAAGGAAAATGACTTCATCTACATATATGCCAGCTAAAAAGTCAAGGAAAACTATTGATTTAGAGTGTAAAATGAAAATTATCCAGCAGTATGAAGGCGGAAAGAAAGTGAATACGATAGCATGTGACTTGAAGTTATCACATTCCACGGTATTGACGATACTTAAGGACAAAGAAAGAATTCGGGAAGCTGTGAAAGGTTCTGCACTTATTAAGTCTACAATTTTAACCAAACAACGACAGGAACCCATCCATGAAATGGAGAAATCGTTGTTTATGTGGATGGAAGATTTAATACAAAAAAATACACCCATGAGCCTTCACACAGTGCAAGCAAAGGCTAGAAGTTTGTTTCAGTTTAAAATCACGCGCCGGAGACGATTACACAGAAGATTTTCAGGCTAGTACGGGGTGGTTGAAGCGTTTTTAAAAAAAGATTTTCTTTGCATAATGTCTCTATAAATAAACATTTCCTACCTCAACCCAAGAACATGGCCCTGACGATGCACAACCCAGCACAAGCAAAGATTGAAAATTGATTTTGTAAATTTCATTTGTATTAATTTTTACATTAATTTTAGATTGTATTTTTGTGTTTACAGTACATTATGTACAATATAATTATAGATTGTAGTTTTGTTTTTTTATAAACAGTATGAATAATAAACCAATTAAAATGTAGAGAACGTTTGAATTTAACCTCATAGAGAGAGAGAGAGAGAGAGAGAGCCTGGGCGTAGAAACGAAGGTATATTCAGTATCGCTAAGTAAAAGATAAAAACATTACTGTATTTAAAATGAAAAATAAAAGATTATAAAAATAAATCATAAAGATGATAAAAAGATTAGAAAGGTTAAAAAATACTGTTAATAAATATATGGCCGACTTACGACCAGATTGACTTACGACCTGTCAGTCAGAACGGAAGTCGGTCGTAAGTCGACGACCAACTGTACAGGAATTTTTCTAGCAGGGATAAAGAGATGATTATCCCCTTATAAGGCAAAGGTCAGGCCACCCCTTTACTACTGTATACAGGTCTGGAAGCCTCATTTTAGGAAGGATGTAGAGCTGCTGGAACAAGGGCAATGAGATTGGTGAATGGAACAAAGGGTTGCGCTTACGAAGAAAGGCTTAAGTTCTGCTAATTGCAGTGTCTGGAGACTAGGCACCTGCGAGGTGATGTGTATAAGGCATTGAATTGGTTTGAGCAGGCTCAATGATAATGGGATTCTTCCTCTTGCCCAGATTAATCACCTGAGGGGACAAATTCAAACGTGGAAGTTGACAGCTTAAATAAATTTAAGGCAGAACTAGACAAACTTTTGAAACAAAGGGATGAATGAATTTTTTTTTTTTTTTTTTTTTTTTGCTAATAAGCTTGATTTCTTGCATAATATGCCAATGCTAATACTATTCTGGCAAACTAACTTTTATACTCCCAATAGCTTGCTCTATAGTGGCTTCAATGCTCTTTCTCGCTCTCTCAATGACATAGGTTTTCCATAAACAGCTAAGTGCCCTTCTATTATCCTCCTCTCTCAGAGCCAGCACCAAATCAGAAGCAAACTACCACACTGGCTCCACACCTATTCTAAAATTGGGCTATTGCAAATGTGATAAACGTATCTCTCACTCACCAGTCAGGCTTATATAAAGCTTGAATTCAGAAAAATATATTTTAAAAATTTCATACATCCTGTCCTACATTACAAAGCTATAGTTTTATCTCAATTTGACTATGTAACTTCTACCAATCATAAGGTCTACTCAAACAAACCTGAAGCAGCAAATAGAACTTTGTCAGATACCTGATCATTAGCATTAGTAGAGGCATACGATGCAAGAAAGCAAGCTTATGCAGCATCAGCCAAAAAAACCCTCCCATTTCACCCTTCCATTCATTCCAAATGCCTATCCAGCTCAGCCTTAAATTTATTTAGGCTATTAGCTTCCACAACAAAAGATGGAAGCCTGTTCCACCAATCAACTACCCGCTTGATAAAGGCAAATCTCCACACATCTATTCTACAACTATCTTTACTCAATTTGAAAGTGTGCCCCTCAGATTCTCAGTCTGAGCAAGAATTGCATCAGCATTAGCTTACTCAACCCATTCAAGGCCTTATACACCTCAATCAAATCAGCTCACAGGTGCTGCAATTTGAAAAACTTAAGCCTTTCTTCCCCTCACCAATCTTGTTGCCTTCTTTGTACTCGTTCTAGCAACTCCACATCCTTCCAAAAATGAGGCCTCCAGACCTGTACACAGTACTCTAGGTGTGGCCTGGCCATTGCCTTGTATAACAGGATAATCACATCCCTGTCAATGCTAGCAAAATTCCTATATATCAGGAGTGGCCAACTTAATTTGTGATGCAATCTACTTTTTTTCTTCAAAATGTGCTGCGATCTACCATCTTAAAAGTTTCATTGCACAAGGTGCACAATTCGAGGAATGACTGTATATTTAAAATTTGTCGTGATCGACCAAAATTAAATTCGCGATCAACTCGTTGGCCACCCCTGCTATATATCATTGGCAAGACTCTATGACCTGCCCTGGCAGCCCATCTGCACTGCTCAGCAAACTTCATACTTGACTGCACAATTACTCCAAGGTCTTTTTCAATTTCCACTTCCCTGAGTGAAGTACCACACAGTTGGTACGTTTCTCTCTGGTTATTGCTACGCATATGCAGTACTTTGCATTTGTCAATGTTAAACTTCAGTTGCCACTTCTCAGCCCATTTGCGAAACTTATCTAGATCCAGTTGGAGTAGATTACTGTCTTTACTGTCATTAATAACCCTGCTAACCTTTATACAATCTGCAAACTTGGACATTAAACCTGATATACCTTCATCAATACCATTGATAAATATACAAAACAACAATGGGCCCAACACCGAACCCTGGGGAACTCTACTAATAACATTTGTCCATGAACAGCAGTGTCCACTGATTACCACTCTCTGTCATCTCCCACTCAACCATCCCTTTATCCACTGTAGCAACTTACCCTTAATGCCATACCTCTCCAATTTGTACAGCAGTCTTCCATATGCAACAGTATCAAAAGCTTTCCTGAAATCCAAGTATATGATATCAAAATTATTTTTGGCACTCAGTTCCTTTGTGACACACATCATAGTATCCAATCAAATTGGTCAGATGAGACCTCCCTTTAACAAACCCATGCTGTGTCTTAACCATTACTGCAGTCTTGTCCAGATGATCCTGCAATGCTTCTTTAACCAGTGATTCCATTATTTTCCCTGAAACACAAGTTAAACTAACAGGTCTGTAATTACTTGTGTCACCTTTTAAACCCTCTTTGTGAATTGGTGACACATTTGCACACCTCCAGTCCATGGGGACCTCCCCTGAGTCCAAGGAAGCTCTCATAATTATGGCTAAAGGTTTGCATACTTTCTTTGCTGCCTCCTTTAATATAACTGGATAGATCCTCTCCACCCTATGTGCCATCCTTATGTTTAACTTCAACATTTTCTCCTCCACTTTTCTCTCAGTTATTACAAAATCACTTAGCTCCCTGTTAGCATTTGATAAACTTCTGGCACTCCCCCCTCATTGAATAACTCCTCATGTGTGAATGTAGATGCAAAATACTCATTCAGTTTATCAGCTACCTGAGCATGATCATCAAAAGTCAACCCATCTATGTTAAGTGTTCCAATCTGATTCATCCCTTTCCTTCTAGAGTTTACATAGGTAAAGAACACTTTGCTGTTTTTCTTTGCATCCTTTGCCAAAGATTTCTCGTAATCTGCCTTCGCCTGCCTAACATCCTTTGTGACTTGATTACAGACTAGTTTATACCTGCCATAGGCTTCTGTGTGATCTGATACTTTATATGCATCCCATACATTCTTCTTCTCTGCCACGAGCCTCATTAACTCATCTGACATCCATTTAGGCCTAAACCTTGAACAGTACTTCTTAATTGAAATGAAAAGCCTAGTAGCTTCCAAGATTAATTCTTTGAATACTTTCCATTTTGAATTTGCTATTGGTAACATCTTCAATTGGTTCCACCATATAGAATTTAAATACTGTCTGAGACCTCTGTAGTCACCTTTATGAAAGCAAAAGCCCTTCCCTTTAGCCTTTATGGTAGTTACATCTTTAAGTAATTCCCAGTACAGAATCACTTTTGCCTCTGCCAGCAGCCACTGTTAACCTTTTAGTCTATGTATCCCCCCAAGCAAGAAGTTTTCTGACCCACCTAACACTGTCTCGATAGCATCAGCAAATAGTTTTGCACCCTTTCTATTTAAGTGATCACTGTCACCCAGTGGTTCTTTTATCTGCAAATTCTTAATACATGAATAATCACTGCTGATAATCAGATCAAGAGTATTACTCCCTCTGGTTGCCTCTCGAACATGTTGCTGTAGAAAACAGTCATCCAATAAATCCACAAAAGTCTTGCTAGTGTGCGAGTGACCAACCACAAGTTCCAGTCAATATCTGTAAAGTTAAAATCCTCCATTATAAAACATTCTGATTTACTGGCCCAATCCATTTCTCTGCACAATTGCTCATTATACTCATCAGATTCATTAGGTCTATAACACACACCTACTCTCATTTTTCCTTTCCCAGTGCTTATTTCATACCAAACAGCCTCAACACTGCATTGTCCACCAACATCAATTGGATGCACTTCCTTAGATTTTGTGTTTCTTAACTAACAGCATAACCCCTTTTCCTTTCCTGTACACATTACTCCCCAAATTCCAATTCTGCACTGCTTATATCTGTGTGCCACCACGTCCCAACAATGTCTGCCTTTGATGTCTTGACTGGCACTTCAAGCTCATCAAATTTATTAACTATACTCCCAGCATTGGTGTACATACAAGTATACATGCACCTGCTCCTACTCTTAGAACACAGCCCATGTATTTACTTATTCCACTATGACTCACTAGGCACCAGCGAGGTGATCTGATAGAGGTGTATAAAGCCTTGAATGGTTTGAGCATGCTCAATGCTGATGGGATTCTTCCTCTTGCTCAGAATAATCACCTGAGAGGGCATAAATTCAAATTGAGGAAAGACAGATGTAGGATAGACATGAGGAAATTTGCCTTTAGCCAGCGGGTGGAACAGACTTCCATCCCTTGTCGTGGAAGTTGATAGCTTAAATAAGTTTAAGGCTCAGCTGGACGGTATTTCGAACGAACAGAGGAGTGAAGTGGAAGTGGTTATTTTTTATTTATTTATTATTTTTTTTTTTTTGGCTGATGCTGCATAAGCTTCAAATGCCTCTACTAATGCTAATGACTCCCAGCAGTCCTGGAAATCTCCATTACCTTGCTTTCCAGGCTGCTGCTCATTCTAATAGAATGAGTGCAAGAATCACTTTTGCCTCTGCCAGCAGCCACTGTTAACCTTTTAGTCTATGTATCGCCCCAAGCTAGAAGTTTTCTGACCCACCTAACACTGTCTCGATAGCATCAGCAAATAGGTTTGCACCCTTTCTATTTAAGTGTACCCCATCCCTGTAGAAGCAGTTTCTCCTGTCAACAAGCACAGACCAGGCTGAAAAAAATTCTATCCCTTGAGCCTTGCACAATCTCTCCAGGACCGAATTGATCAACAAGACTATCGTGTCTGGGCAGAATTGCAGACACTTTCACATTCAACCATAACTCCCGACTTTTTTTTAACGTGTACAACAACAACATCACCTTTTGTGCCCTTAAAAGATGATATATGCTCTACAACTTCCTCAGCTTTTGCCCTTGGCAGACATACCCTTGTCCTGTTCCACCTATCCTTCTTAGTATATTCCTCGTCTCCCTGACAATAGAGTCACCAACAATAACTAGTTTTGCTGGGACCAGCGCATTCTACCTTGGAGATTGCCTCTGTTTTGCCTGATGCACAGGAGTTCTGCAATTCAAGAGGATTTCTGGTAGAAATAAATTCTCTTTTGTGTGACTGAATTCATAAGTCATTCTACTGCTACTTTCAAATTTTACCACTAGATATCCAAAGAACTGAATCAGATTTCAAATTACAAGATACTCTTTTGGCATTAATGAACGTTGAAGCCCAAAGAAGTCTGCGACAACATTGTTGCCTAGTTCGGTTCCCAAAGTTGTGTGTGGGGGGGTGCACTTGGCTTGGAGGAATTGAAAAAAAAAAGTATTTTTCTGAAATTATATTCTGTTGCTAAATATGTAATAATAATGCATCTAGATGAGGGGTTCCCAAAGTCCAAATTATGCTTGTGGGGAGGGTGTTTTTTTTTTGGTGGGGGGGGGGGTGCTTGTTATTTTTATGAAGCACTTTACTTAATGAAATACAAACAAAAACATCCTACTAATCCAGGTACAAAGTGTATTTTATTCCAATATTTGAGATTAACTGTATAAGTAAATATTATTTTACAAACGTATGCATACTCACTGCTAAATTATGTTGTGTGTGGGGGGGGTGCACTTGGCTTGGAGGAATTGAAAAAAAAAAAGTACTTTTCTGAAATTATATTCTGTTGCTAAATATGTAATAATAATGCATCTAGATGAGTGGTTCCCAAAATCCAAATTGTGCATGTGGGGAGGGTGTTTTTTTTTTGGTAGGGGGGGTGCTTGTTATTTTTATGAAGCACTTTACTTAATGAAATACAAACAAAAACATCCTACTAATCCAGGTACAAAGTGTATTTTATTCCAATATTTGAGATTAAATGTATAAGTAGATATTATTTTACAAACGTATGCATACTCACTGCTAAATTATGTTAAATCTGCTTATTCTGGATGATGGGAAATCATAATTATGAAAAAAGTTTGGGAACCTCTGCCCTAGTTGAATCCCTCCATAAATCTCTCCTGCTCATCTACAGGCATTCAGGCTTATTTTCTATTTTTATTTATAATCAAATGATTTTAAATTTTATTATTTTTTACCATCCTGGAAAGTTAATTATACTAATTTATTCGTGTCATTATATGTTATTAATTTATACTACATATTGTTCCATACATACTGTTATTGAGTGAGTGTTGTTTATGTTTTGTTCAATAAAATAAATAAAATATTAACAGTAACTTCCTACTTTACCATCTTGAATGATTTCATAAATCAGCAGCTGAAAAGGTGCAGCTCCCATAGTTTTCTTCCAGAGTTGCATTGTGACTGGCTAGCAATGATAGCCAGTCATGTGACTGTTGACTGTGGCAACATATTAATTAAAAAAAAACTATATATCTTCAAGAATGTAATTACATTTCTTTATATAATATTGAAATGGTACAGTAAAAATAATTACATGGTAGAGAGAATCATTATTATATGATGAACATATAATTTTTCAACATTAAAAAAAAAAAATCTTGTCCACAGAAAATTCCAAAACAAATTCATGGAGATAATAAAATACTACTGAACTTCTTCCTGAAAGCTTTAGCTTTCACTTCATGTGCAGCTGAAGATTTTCAATATTCTGTGTATGCATTTCATCTTCCCAACCAACAAAACTTCCCTCATGAAACAGAGGGATGACAGATTGCAACAAATCTCTTATATATGTGCATATGCTGGAGTTGAAATACTCCATGGAATATGGGCAAAATATACTTCACATATAACAAATAACAGTGATTTATTCACGATATCGCATTACAATCACGAAATGGGTGGGTTTTTTTTGAAGAAGAAGAAGAAGAATTTTCATTACATTCACTGACATTATAGCCAATCACATTGCAACTATCAGTGCCACTTTCTTGGCTGGCACCACAGATTTATAAATCCATTAAAGATAATTCAGTAAGAAATTACCAAAACAACTATTATAATGCCAGGTCTGCAACTGTAGATGACCCCTTCCCCTTTCAATGACCAATGATAATATGACTTAAGTATGGTTATTAAAAAGATGGTTCAGTTGAAAATCTCATGAAGGCCCATAATTTGTAATTATGATTGTTATATTTGTTAAGTGCCAAAGCAATTATGGCAATGGGGCATCAATCTGTAACTGCATATTCTTTAGTCAGTGCTGTTTACTATTTTCTGGAGGGGGGGGGAATGCTTTTCCACTTAGTGTGGAATGATCATAACTACTGTGCTACCTGCAGGAGTGGACCAAGCTACTTCCACACCCCAAGCAGAAAGATTTTTCAGCATCCTTCACTAAGGATGTGTATATATATATATATATATATATATATATATGTGTGTGTATATATATATTTATACCTCACTGTTCTTTTGTTTTTGGCATCTCTTAAAGAATGGGTAAGGACCCTGATAACCCGTACCATAATATAGCACTGGCTACCCACAAAGACTTTGTAATTACACCAGGGATGTTTTTAAGATTGCCATACTATTCAGGGTTATTATTTTCTACTGCAATTTCTACTGTGAATCAAATACTAAAAATGGTTTTTTTTGTTCTGTTTTTTTTAAAGAGCATTACTACACATTTTCAGAATATTTTTCAAAGTACTCTGGAAAATTATCCATGATTAATCTCACTAAAAATCTATCAGTTTACTGATATATATATATATATCGTCGGACAACAACATTCCTAATAGTACAATTTTTATGTTACGGAATATTTTGATTTGAATATAAGTGACTTAGATTATTTCATATCTTTGAGGGAAAAAAAAAAAAAAAAAAGTAAATAGCTGTAAGATATAAATCGGTGTCTGCCAATCATAAATTAATAGAAAGCAATCAGTTTGCAAAAGTAAAACTATTTTTATAGTACTGAAGGGGGGTCCGACGCAATAGTGCACCTCTAACCAAATTTGAAATATTTAAAATATCTCCTTGGCAAAAAACAAAAATCTGTAAAATAATTATTGTCCCATAAATATAAAAGTGAAGGATAAACTACTTTAGTATATAAAAACTAAATATAATCAGTTGGGTGCGCCTGGGATGGCCGCTTTTATATAAGCTAAAAATAACATCAGCAACTTATGGAATACCAAAATGAATACACATCAAAAACTTTTTATCGTGTTCGATAGTGCTTTTGGTGGGAAAGGAGACAAACTGAAGAATCGCAATTCTAGACGATGTAATGGGCCTACACCTTGGAACTGAAAGCCATTTAACTCAACATTATAACTTTAGCTATCCATTCTCCCCCATTTTCCCCTTCACAGATAGCGTTCACAAATGACCAGTAGGACACTGAGGGCTGTCGGACGCGTCCATTGGTCATACGTCATAGTTAGCTCTCGCGCCTAGGGAAACAAGCACTACAAACGATGAACTGTGGGCACAGCAGGGGACCAAGAGTATCGAACAAAGAGGTTCACCAGTGGAAGCCACAATATCTTTCCAAAATTGAAATAATCACTTACAGCACCTATTAAAATCTATCCAACTGATTAATTAATAACAATAAAAGAATAAACAATACCAGGAAAAGCTGCTGGAAACACAAAAGTCGGAGTGCATACAACCTGTTCTGACGTCGAAGCCATTTTTCGCCCTCATAGTGTGCTGCCACCTAGTTAATGAATAATAATTTTTATAACGCCACCTAATTTATTAGATGGATTCATTTTTCTTAGATGCTTTTGGTTTTATTTTACCAAAAGCCAATGGTTCTCAAGCTTCACGGACCTATGGGAGGTTAATTAGGTCAAAAATCCTTTGCACACCCAGAAGATTAGCCAAATTGTTCCTATAATCTAATTGTAACCATAATTTACACATTTTGCAGTTTAGGAATTATTGTAATGCACGGAAAAGAATTTCTCCTTTTATTCACCCATAGGCAGAAAGTTTATTATTCTCTGCCTGACAACTTACTTTCTTAGCTATAAAAATTTCAGTTATTATAGAAGAGTTTTTTCAAGGCTGACTTGGATTTTATGATTTACAAAAAAAAAAAAAAAACACATAGAAATCAGAATCGCCAAAGGTTTTGATCGACATGAAGATGTACAACAATTTTCGGACTGGGAAGCAACTAATGTCGGCAGCACAAAAATAAAAATATTAAATGTGTAGCAAATTGGAGACAGTGAATTTTAGTTCATCATCGGACTACAATTTCAACCTTCCCATTATTGATTTCAAAAAGTGATAATTAATGAGCAGCAAAAAGCGGTTTGAAAGGATCACGGGCCATGATATACCATCCCAAAGTTACCAATATCAATTATGTAAAATTGGCAGTATGTGAAAGCGAATCGTCCTGGAGCAGAATGATTCCCTTGAGATTTTTGCAAGTCTTTTCTTGAATACTGAAGTATGGACATCAAAATAAGCAATTTATTGTAATACTGAGCATTTACTGTGAGGTGGGGTGGCAGAAAATCGGCACGAATCAACCCTTCTAAATCCCAAAATCAGATAACACGATCTTTCCAGCTGGAGGATTTATCATAAATGTTTTGAGTGGCAGAAAACTTTGTGGCGCCAATGTCGCCAGAAAGGCGCCATACTCAACCCCTTTGATTGAGCCATAAAGTACAGTGAGATGCGTATCCCATCAGTCCAGATGTTTGGGACATTGTGATCGAATGTCAATACATTCGGACCTACTATTTACCCGGTTTCTTGAAAATAAATATCCACGAATAATTACCTCTACACTTCCAAGATCCATCCAAAAAATCCTTAGTGCTACTATACCATGCTCAATTTCTTTGATTGTAGTATGAAGTAACGTGAAAAGAGTTTTCCACAAGTTCAGATGTTTGGGACTCTGTGTTCGAACATCAATAATTTGGAACCCACCGTTCACCAACTTTATTTTATAATAAGTGCCATGAATAATTGTCTCTATACGTCCTAAATAAATGCAGAATGGGAAGGCACGTCCAAGAAAACTTCGACTCTTTTCCAAAACCGAAGTGACAAATCAAGACAGCATGAATTCTAAATTTCAATATCCTTTTCTTTTTTTTTTTTTTTTTACACCATGGCTGAGTTCGGAGAGAGAGAGAAAAGAGCTTTTCTTCCTGGAAACTCAACTTTTGTAGGCAAAAACTTGAACTTCCGGAAGAAAAGCAGGTAGAAAGCCTGCTTTTGCTTTGCAGTAAGCCGACGATGAACAACGTGCAATTTATAAACACAATACACTCAGAGCGTAACAGCCTCATCGCTGAGAAAGCCAAAGTTGAAAAACGGCCATGACATATGCATGAGTAGAGTATAAGTTTATCTATTAAAACAATGATCGAGATCGCAAATGCAGGTCACACAACGCTCAGGAATGGCATAATCTGGCATGAAGAGTACAATTCGTTCTAGTGCACAACTTATTAAAAAAAGTCCAGATAAACCTTGAACGACCCAAGTATATTACTGAAAGAGCTAGCCAACGTATTGAGAGGAAAATCATAATTTTCGATAAATACCACTGTAGTGAGAAATTTAATGGCTTTTTTTAGTTCCCATAAAGGAAATCTTTGTCCCCAAATTAATTTTTCTACAAACATGCGTAAATATACAATTGAACTTTACACATGTTGGTAGTTCACTCCATGATTTCATCATTTGTTGCAATAGTAGTGAAGGGCGTGAAAAGGTATTTGGAGGCCCAATACAAAAGGTGTTTAGAGGCTTCCTTTATTTCTGTTGAGACTTTAATGCCTCTCTCGATTGGGGCCCCCCAAATCTAGGGGCCCTAGTGCAGCGAATCCAATGCACCCCCATTTGCACGGCTCTACTTTGAACAGGAAGGAACTGAGCGGTATTTTCTGTGATTCGTTACATTTAACGAATGTCCGGGAGTAAAGAGCAAAGTGAGTATATTAAAAGACAGGAGTCGCAAATTTTTATCTAACGAAACTAAACACCAGATGTTTCTTGAGCCAAAATACAATAGAAAAAATGCTGCGAAACGCATAACACATAAAGTTGATTCTGTATTTAGTAGAAAGAGAAAACTACAGATTTTTAGCTTACAAATGATTAAAACCTAATGACTTTCATTCTTTCATTAAGTTTTGATCATCCGAAGTCAATTAAAATGGAGATTGCTTAAGGAAACCATATTTTTCGTGTTGGTAGAAGAGGTACTGAGCACGCCAAGAGAGAAGTTATAAAAGATCACAATTGGCAACCCTCTAAAGCATTCAGATCTAGAATTATCGTTGATAAGAATGGAGAAATCAAACGTATATGCTACACATTGCAGATTTTTTATACCCTTAGAAACATAGTCATCTAAAAGAAGGTTCTACATCAGGGAACCAAGAATTGATCGATTATGAAAACCTCGAATGACCATTCTAGAAACAAATTAGCTATTTTAGAAGCTGATATATCGTTTTCAAAGTATTCTAACCAGATTGTACATAATAATTGCATATAGCAATAATTTTAGAGGGCGCATTTCCAAAGATCATCGAAATTTCTCTCAAAGTTAACAAATATTAAGAGAAAATACCAAGTTTTATATCAAGGTGGAATCGTGAATCAAGCGATGCGATTAAATGAAAACTATGTCGCAGCTTAGGCCTCGTCGGGATCCAAAGTATAAGCAGAATAGAGTGGTCCTTCCGAAAACAATTATTTTTCAATACAGTAGAATTGTCTTAATTGAGAGTCATGGCATTTAGCAGTAACACCTAATGTCATATACTTTATTCAATACTGAAATGATTTTTAAAATCATTTTAGTATTGAATCCAATTAGCTGAAATCGGCTATTTGCTTAGGACATTTCAGAAACGAGTTGGTTCAGCAGGGAACCTTCATGCATTAAGAATCTCAAGAAAAGAGACCCACTGGGTAGGAAAGACCACAGTAGTAGTAGTAGAAGCGGCAAGTGATGCAAGAAAGCAAGCTTTTATAGCATCAACCAAAAATACAACCACCATTCCTCAACTGAAATTTCTCCCCCATCCTTTGTAGAAGGCAATGGTTGGGCCGCATCGTCATTTCTGCAAATTGCAGCTTCTGGAGATTAGCCGCGTGATTGAGATATTTAAGGCCTTAGATGGATTGAATAAGATGAATATCAATGGCATTCTTCCACTTTCTGAGATTATACACATGATGGGGCATAAATTTCAGTTGAGGAATGGTGGTTGTATTTTTGGTTGATGTCAAAGTTTCTGTATGCCATTTACAACACTCCATGAGCTATTTTTGGGAGAATTTCAGCATTCCTCACAGAATTTCATATTTCATTGTACTATTGCCCAAGGACTTTTTCATTTGACACTAGTCTGAGTGCAGTAACATGCAGTTGATAAAGTTACATTGGGATTACTACTACCCATATGCAGTACATTAAATTTCTAAAAAGCTAAACTCCAAATGCAAATTCTCAGACCAATTTAACCAATTTTCCTATATATTGTTGCAGTAGCTCTCCTTGACTACTGTCATTAACCACCTGCCAACCTTTGTATCATTTGAAAGTTTCCCTATTAAACCTGATAAATTTTCATCAATATCATTAATAAATACTGAAAACAAAAATGTGTTTAGCATTGATTCCAGCGGACTACACTGATAATATTATACACCAAGAGTAGTACCAGTTGATAACCATTCTCTGTATTCTTCATCTTAATCATCCTGAAATCCAAGTATATATAATATCAAATTTAAATTTTGGATCTAGTTTGTTCATCATTGAAGCATAGTAATCTATCGGATTAGTTAGACAACACCTCTCCTTAACACGTCCATGTTGTGACTACTTTATAATATACGTTCCTGTTTAGCTGATCAATCCTGTATTACTTTTTTAAACAATGACTCCACTATTTTCCCGAGAACAGATATTAACCTAACAGGTCTGTTTTACTCCTGTCACCTTTTAATATCCCGCACTTTATGAATGGTAGATATATAATCGCACATATTCAGTCTATAAGGAACTCAATTGACTGCAAGATTGCCCTCATAATTATGACTAAAGTCTTGCTTACCTCCTTTGCTTCATATTTTAATATGATTGGATAGATAATCACGCCAGGAGCCTTTTTTTATGTTCGGCCTCAATGGTTCCTCTTCCACTTTCATTTATCACGAAATCATTCAAGTTCCCGTTGCAGATTAAAAAATTTCTGGATCCATACCAGAAGAACTCATATGTGAATTAAATTTGTCAGCAACCTCAGCAGGGTCATCAAGAGTTAGCCGATTGACATCAAGTGGGCCCACAGTAATTCAAACACTTTCCTAGACTTAATATAAACATAGCATTCTTTCCTGCTTTTTTTGCCATAGACATCTCTTAATGTCTTAGCATGCATAACCTTATTTGTGACTTGATTACAGAATAATTTATATCTACTATAGGATGAACCCTAGGGGATCACATCTGGTAACTATGCGCTTGGCACACCCAGGGTCTCTCTCTCTCTCTCTCTCTCTCTCTCTCTCTCTCTCACTCTCATGCGTCGGCCACGTGCTTCTGAGCTCCTCCCTTTTTGCTCTTTTCGACGTTTGTCTGCGAGAACCCCAGTCAAGACTTATATTGTTCGATTCCTTTTTCGGAAGAGCTTTCGAGTAGTAATAATTTTGTGTGTATATGTTTAGGGGAGTTTGAGCCAGGTTACATTTTAATTTTTCAACTTTAGCCCTGGAAGGCTGGATATTCCAGTAACGGTTTATTCCAACCTCACCCACCCCATCAATTGCCTCCAGCTATGGCCAGCGAAGGTCAAACAACCACGGCAAAGGAACTTACAGCTATTGCCAGCAGTGACCCTGACACCGGAAGCCACACCCTGCGACAACAGATGAATTCCTCAAGGTCCAAAAAGTCAGTAACTGTTAATACTTATGCTAATGCAGTATCTACTGATTATGCTTGCCGCCAGCGAAAACCCCTCTCTCGCGACCAACAATAGTACATACGCGGTCGAAGAACGCTCCTACAAATGAAGCAACAGCTATTAGTTCCAGGGAAAATGGAACAGTAACCTTTGCTACCAAGAAAAATAACACCCCTTTAGAGCAGTACCTTACAGCGATCGCGGAGAAAGTACCACCGAAAAATATTACTCACGCCACCCCTCGTGGGCGCAAACTATCCTACAAAACGGAACTGACATCGGTCTTCGTCACCTGGAATCGGCGCGAATTGCCTTAGCAACGAAAGTTACAATATCAAACGTCCCACCTGAAATTCCTCATCAATTCTGAGAGGAACTTTATCCAAATACGGATCTATTACCGGGAAAATATGCACACTCTCTGCAGCAACCACGAAACCGGAATTTTCGCAATAAAAAACTTCCGCAGGCAAGAACTTATACACTTCGCCAACAATGATACAGCAAACATCCCAAAACTCATCAACGCCAATTTAATCGGAATCACTTACACCTTTTATACCTCCATTTCTCTCAATGTTTCTTCTGCCATGAACAGGGCCATCAGGAAAAACTGCCCGCATATCACTACCGCCACTGAACGTAATACCGAAATTCAGGTGGCACCAACCAGGGTCAGACCAGATCCACAAAGCGAGCTGACTGTTGGAAACAATGGAGTTATAGAAGAAACCATCAAACAGTCTGATATGCTTCCCACACCAAGCACGTCAGAAAAAGAAAAATCAAAGATCACAGAAGAGCAGGACAAACTCCTTTCAGAATACCCACCAACCGAAACAAGAGGGGTTTTCTCGGAATCAAACCACAAGGCAGTCCATATCCAAAGTCACAAAACAGAAGAAGACAACGGATACCCTTCTAGGAAAACAGCAAACCGCTACCCAAAACAACAGGAAGAATGAAAATAAATACAGAATACCACAGAAGTCAAATGGTCAGATCCCAAATAAGCCATTCATACTACCATCAAGTATGGAAATAAATAAGCATGTAGAAACTACCATCGACTCAAATGAAGAAGAACTTGAATCTCTGGGGGGCCGAAAAAGAGAACAACCGCCACTCCCATGAATCAGATACTTCAGAGGACGAGGAGCGGGAATGCGATTTTCCCTACGCTAAAGTCCTTCTAAATGTGGAAAAAATTACGTTCCTTTCTACGCGAAGTACGCGGCTCCCCTCAGAAGCTGGTGACAGCTCTGAAGTTCACCACTAACACACCAGAGCTTATCTCACAAACTTAAGGACCTGCGTTTTAAACTAAAAGGAAAAAAGGGCAGGGCAGATATGAATAGATCCAAGCGCCTGTACTACTTGATTAACGAGCTCGAACAGCAATACAATCAATCAGGATGTTAACTGCCCCAAAACTTACAAAACTCCTTCCTTTATTCCTGCAGATAATAGTGACATTTAGTTATCACTTAATGCAAGGGGATGCGCCTCTGCATTGCGCAATAAGCTGGCCCTTCACCAGGTCCAACGATATCATGCCAACCTACTCTTCCTATAAGAAACAAATTCTTCCAATCTGCCCTTGAAATGGGCAGATTGGCCATATGGCCATCATTCTCCAACAACAACATCGTGGAGAATGAGTGAGCAACGGCCTTCACCATAACTCTGCCTGTACGCTCAATGTGATAGCAGAGATCGCTGGCTACGCAATTTACGACCTCCTGGATACACCCCAGAAGGAAATCCTGCACCTTTTTAATATCTACATGCTACAGCAGGACAAACTTGCTATTCAAATAACTAACTTCGTACAAAGCCATCTCTCTACTATAGATCAGGAACACATCATTCTTGCTGGTGACTTCAACTGCACCCTTGACCCAGACATAGACAGAGCGCGATGCACTGAGCACAGCACAACGTCAATCAACAACCTGCAGGTCTTGATAAATAACAATGAACTGATCGACGTATTTAGACACCAGCACCCAGAAGAAAAGTCCTACACCTGGAGATCAGCAAATACAGTATCTGGAAGACTACCTTACCAAGCCTGACTAGACAGATACTACATCCCAAAACACACCATTCCCCTGGTCAGAAGCATCACACATTTGCCATCTTATATCTCAGATCACTGTTTATCAAATTACAGCTTTCCTTCTCACCCAATCACTTCAAAAGTGGAGGTGCTTATTGGATGTTCAACAATAGCCTTCTTCAAGACAGAGAATACATCTCTAAGCTACAAGGCCTGATATCCAATCTTGCCCAATCCAAAGACTGATTGGGGCCCATGAACATATTGTGACCTAGATTTAAAAGTCAACTGAAATCATTCTCGCAAACCCACACCTATCAACTTGAGAAAGACTGAAAAATCTCCCATCTGATAGTCAGGCCCATCACTCAAAACTACAAGCCATACAAACCCACTTAGAACACTCTGCAAAAGGCGCCCTACTCAGATCGAGTTACACCCGCATAAATCTATCTGATGCCCCGACCAAATACTTTTTCTCATTAGAACACAGACATCACAAAGCAACTACCATCACTGCCATTCAGCTGCAAGACAGAAACATCACCGAAGACCCAAAGGAAATCTACTCTGAAGTAACAAGATTTTATAGAGAAATTTACAGTACTCAAGAAACCTCTAAATTGGCAACCGAAGAAATCCTTTCAGGACTAAACAAAATCTCCCCTACGGTCCAATGCAGTATGGAGAAACCAATCACCTTACAAGAACTAACAGCATCAGGCAAAGCCCTTTCCAAAAATAAATCACCAGGTCTGGACATACCGACTTCTGAATTCTTCCAAACGTTGTGAGATCAACTCGGAGTGCAACTCTTTCGAATGCTTGAAGAAGCCCAGTCCCACGGACTACCAGGTTCGGTCACCACCTCTGTCGCTCGAATAATTCCCAAGAAAGGGGATTGCACCAAGCTACAAAACTGCCGCCCAATTTCCTTAATGAACTGAAATGATTTTACGAACTGTAAAATCATTTCCAAAGCCATCGCCAATAGATTAAAATCCACTCTCCCTGATATAATCGATCACCAACAAACATATTCAGTACCTGGGAAATCGATTCACGACAATCTACAACTGATCCGTGACCTCCTCACCACTGCAAACAGCCAAAGAGAATTCCTAGCACTAATTAGCCTTGACCAGGAAAAGGCTTTCGACAGCGTTGAACACAGCTACCTTTTTCAAACCTTGAAAGCATTTGGACATGGACCCTACATCATCGGAACAATCCAACTGCTATACAAGGAAGCCAAATTCTGCCAGAAACTGAACAACCAACTCACCTGCCACTTTCCGTATTCCAGAGGGATAAAACAAGGACAACTCTATACAATTGCCATAGAATCACTCCTTAATAAAATTGCCACCAGTCTACAATCCCGATGAACCCTGCTACCAGAACCCCGCCTAAAGATAACCTACTCAGCATACGCAGATGACATCACAATTGCAATACACCACGAGAGAGAATTTGAAGACATTTAAAAGGCTCATGATCTCTACGCTCAAGCATCAGGCGCAAAACTCAACCACTGTAAGACGAGCGGCCTGTGGGCTGGCAACTGGAAAACAAGATCAGACTCCCCCATCCAATGCACATGGTCCAGCAAGGGGCAGAAATACCTAGGTATGTACCTCGGCAATACCCTCCTTTTTTTCCCAGAAGAAATGGCCCGAATTGCTGAGTCATTTCAACGAAGTACTCGGGAAATGGAGAAGCGTGTGCGCCACATCTTCACTGAGAGTGAGTGTGCTTGTGGTCAATCAGATGGCGGCAAGCGTTCTCTGGCACACCATCAAAATTCTCATTCTACCTGTTGACTTTCTCCACCAAATCCAGGCATCTGTCCGAAGCTTCCTTTGGAAAAAACCAACTGGATGTCCTGTTCCAAACTCAGTCAGCCGCTTACTCTCTCTTGATCAAAAAAATCATTGCATTCCGGATCAAATTTCTTCTTAAGACGCTGCAAACGAAATACACACATTCCAACACTACAGATAAGCTATTAGCAACAGCCACTAGAGGACTATTTCTTTCAACAATATTGAGAATGGATATGGCACTAGCACCACTCAAACTATCGCCCTTCTATAAAGAGGCACTGCGCCGCTAGAAATAAATTTTAACCATGCTTTTCAGAGAAAATCGCTTCCCGCAATACTTTCAGAACCGCTCTTCTACAATAAAATAATAATAGACCCTGCAAGTGATGATATTCTCTTCTATCATATGTGGAACTGGGCAGGAATAAGAACCATAGGCGACCTCTTGACACCAAGCCTATAATCGAAAGGATTAGAAGACTTGCCCAGTAAAACCATAAATGCAAAGCAGCAACACAGACATCTAAAATCAGCACTCGCACAAGCACTTACAGACATCACTACAGCTAAAGGAATTGGAAATGTGACCGGATACTCATCTACATAGTGACAGACATAGTGTTTTTTTGACAAGTGGCACCGGTGCTTTCGCACAACTCCGCATTTCAATCTTGTGAAGTAAGACAGTACAGTGCTGTCAAGGCCAGATAGCATATGTTAGTGTATGTTCATGTTTGCTTAGTGCGGGTTATGTTGTTCATCTGGCCGCTTAGCCTAGGGTCCGTGGAACACCACAGACCGCTTGTTACCGTCACTGGCACTGGGAGCCGGACCAGGTATGTGGGAAGAGAACACTGGCTCGCCGACCCTGGGGTTAGCCTGAGCTTCCCAGGGAGAGCCAAAAAAATAAAATAATAAAATAATAATAATAATAATAATAATAATAATAAAATAAAATAAAAATAATAATAATAATAAAATAAATAATAATAATAAAATAAAATAAAAAAATAATAATAATAATAATAATAATAAAATAAAATAAAAATAATAATAATAATAAAATAATAAATAATAATAATAAAATAAAAAAATAAATAATAAAAAAATAAATAATAAAAAAATAAAAAATAATAATAATAAAATAAAATAAAAATAATAATAATAAAAAAAAAATAATAATAAAATAAAAAAATAATAAATAATTAAAAAATTAAAAAAAATAATAAATAAATTAAAAAATATAATAAAAAAATAATAAATAAAATAATAAAAATAAAATAAAAATAAAAATAATTTTTTTTTTCTTCCTCTTCTCTTTCTTTTTGAAATAGGAGAAGGGGTGAGAGATTAAGGTGAAGAAAGAATGTAAGCAGAAGAAAGAGGGCGAGGTAGGGTGGGCTCCCCCCAAAGGGGGAGCCCACCCTGCCTCAGGAAGAAGAGCAAAGATTGTGAGGTCAAGTGACCCACAAAGTCAGATTGCCTAATAGTATGACCCTGCATTTGATGTCAAATGCCAGTCCCACTCCCAGAGGAGTATTTATATGAGTTCCTACACAAGTAGGAAAATCAGATATTGTCCTACACCTTGAAGAGAGGAGGTGCCGGCAAGTGAGTGGGTGCCACATTGGGCAAGGGGCCCAGTGTCAGCAATTTAATCTTCTTCATCCAAGGGTGACTTGTGGGCAATGAGCAGTGTCCCACACTGGGTAGAGGACTTGGATAACCTTCTCTTAGGGGATGAGAGGAGGCACATGGATTCATGAAGCTCGAGGATTGCTTGGAATTCTTGTAGACACAATTGTAGAAAAGAACTTTTCGACAATTGTGTCTATTGTAAAAAAGTCCTTTTTGGGTTCGTGGGTTTGTCAGATAGCTTCCTTTGTGAACGTCGAGAGATTCCTGTTAGGTCAGGATAAAGATCAATATTCTGTTTGTGTTTTCTTTGATTCCATTCAGGATATGTTCTGTGAATTGAGTTTTGGGTTCATTATAAGATGGGGGTGCGTTGAACAGTTTGCTGTAGGTGAATTTGACGCATTTCAAATACAGTCTGGGCAAAAGTAGTGAAGGCTTTGTAGTTGGTTTCGTCAATTATGTAGAGATGTTCCTGCCCACTGGGTATATTTCCAGTTCTGGTAATTAGGAGACTTCTGGGTAAATCATAAAGAGGGCAATTATACATGAGGTGAATCCAGTCTTCATTGTCGCCGCATGTGCAGAGAGGAGAATCGGTGAGACCCAGGGCATGCAGCTTGGCCCGAAACGATCCATGACCAGTGAGGAAGAACGAGACGTGAAGGCCTGGTGAGTACCATGGAGGAGGTTTTGGTGCAGTTATCATAACTTGTAGAAGAACTCTTTTAGTTGTTTCACCTTTGGTTGTTTGCTCCCAAGATCTTTGCCAATGCTGGAAGAGCTTAGAGTAAATCTGTTTCATTTCGTTTTTTGGATCATTAGCTAGATCGAGTGTTATATCCAGAATGGTGGTGGGAATTCCTCTCTTTATGCGGTATGCAAGGCCGCGACGAATAACCTCCAGGTCCAGAGGAAGAGTACCTGCTAAGACCTGCAGGGCAGGATTACTGACTGTGCGGCAAGCTCTAGTCACAGTGAGTAGGATATTGCGTTGAATTGTATGTAGCTTTGCTTTATTACGGGCAATGATGGCACGAGGGAACCATATGGTTCCCTCGTGCCATCAAAGCACACAGCTGGTAAGAAGATGGTTTTGTTAAGTAGCATGAGAGTCCTCCTCTTCAAACCCCAGTCTGCTCTGCTAATTCTTACGATCATGGCAGTATAACGACATATTTTGTTGGAGAGGTAATTAAATGAGGTAGGAATGTTAATCGGGTGTCGAAGGTTACTCCTAGATATCTTAGTTCTGTTTTGAGTTGCAATGTCTGCTCAGAGATTTTAATTTGGGGCGGTCTTCTTATGTCCAAAGATCCTTTGAGGAGGATAGTCTTCGTTTTTTCCCCAGAGAATACTAATCTACACCATCATTCGTCATCACATCACCAGAAGGCACGGTACCTCTGTCTCCTGCACCTCCAAAAAAGTCGATCAAATAATCATGTCTTGCCATACAGCCACGATTTTCCCGTCATCCACCTGCCAAGCTGTCCCTGTACCTCTCTCCATAAGCAACTATCTAACTTTCAGTGAAACCTTCCGTACAGGACGAAATGTTCCAAAACGGACGCAGACGTCCAGTTGAGACTGTGACACAACATCTTTTCTACCTAGTAAGCAAAAAATCTTCGGGTTACACACCTCAAACTACTGCCTCTTCTGCGCCGTGCCCTGTGAAGAAGGAACTGGTCAAATACATTTTGGATGCAGCAAAGCTTGCCTGCAACCACTCCCACACTCCAGAGGAACTAATGGTACCTGTTTCACTCTGAGCAGACAGCACACACCACCCACTTTTAACTTCTAATTCATTGTTCCCAAGGCCGTAATTTACAACTTCTACTTGAAGCACACAAGAAGCAGTGACCACGCGCCTACCATCGACACAACATCTCAAGTAGAGCCTATGGAGGAAGTTGCACAGCAGGCTTCTACTCTAATTCCACTGCAAAAGGACCAGAAACTCTGAGTCATCTTAACAGCGAATGGAACAGTGGCGGTCACTTCTTCGCCATCACTGAAGAGTTCATCACCTTCAAAGTGTGAAATGTGAGACAGATCCAATGCCAAGAAACTGTGTTCTTAATTCCTGAAATTGAAATGTTGAAACGTTTGTATTTCTTTCTAAAATGTTTCTTTATTTTTCCTTTTTTTTTGCTTTTGTACATGGAATGTAAACAGTTATTGTTGAAAATATATCTACTGTTCACATTTAAATTTAAAAAAATCTATCTATCTATGCAGCACAAGACTCAGAAATCCTTGCACCATATAGCTAATAATAATAATAATAAACAAGTAGCTTTTATCATTAGTTCCCTGAATGCTTCTCATTTAGAATTTGCTGTTGGTAACATCATGCCAACCCAGGTTGGTCCCACAGCAAAGAATTTAAAAACTGTCTAAGACAAGTTTAGTTAAGAAAGCAAAAGCAAAAGCCTTTCACTTTACTCCTAACAGTAGTAATTTCTTTAATTAAATTCCACATTATTACACTGTGGTCTCTGTCACCAAGTGTGTCTTTTACCTGCATATTCTTAATGCATGTCAAATCGCTGCTGATAACCAGATCAAGAATATGGCTTCCGCTTGCTGCCTCTCTAACATGCTCCTCTATAAAACAGTCATCCAAGAAAATCCATGCCCTCGTGGGTAGAACAGTTGGTAGGATCGCCGTCCTCCCCACACTGGGTGGAAGACACCTGAGTTCGAGTGCTGTGGATGACATGAGGAATTTTCACGAAACTTTTTCATAACAGCAAACAGAAAATCAATCTCACAACACACGCAATATACAGCCGCTAATGCGTTTAAAACCATACATGAAAAACAAATGCACATACTTCTTGCTAGTCTGGGAGTGACAATGGTTTTTTCACCAAGGTACTGGAGTTTTAAAATTTCAGTCAACATCTGAAAAGATAAAATTCGCCATTGTGAGAAATTCCAATTTTCTGGCCCACTCTATTTCTCTGTATGACTGTTTCGTATTCTCATCACGGTCATTAATCTTTTAACCCACAATTACTCCCAATTTTGTGTACCCAGTGTTTATATCACGCCAAGTTGACTCAACATTGCACACGACACCCATGTCAAGGGGTGACGGGTGCAATGTTGCACTCTTATAATGCTTCTTAACTAAGAGCATAGCACTTTCATCTCTCCTGTCCTCTCTGTCCTTCCTGTATACATTATTCTTCCCATATTCAAAATCAGCAACACTTATGTCTGAGTGACACCAGATTTTCGCTTTTCCTACAATTTCTACATTTGATGGCTTAATTAGTAATTCAAATTCATCAAATTTACTTACAGTGTTCTTGGCATTTGTGTACATGCAAGTACACTGGGCTGCAAAACATAAGGACCAACACTATTTCGAAAGTTTACAACCATAAAATCTTTACTTTACTTAAAGTATTCTTTACTCGAGAGAGTAGATTCAGTCTCAGCAGCGATACTGGACGTCAGCTAATCTGGTGAGAGGTTGGCACACGGTATCACCCAGCAAACATCACTGAAAGGGATCGATATGGCGGTCTAGGTGTTATCTTGGATGGATGTACACAACTCCAGATACTGAAAGGCGGTACTGTAACTGGTGCACGCTACTGTACTGAGGTAATTTTTCTCCACGTGGGTCTGCTCCGAGGTGCCATTGGCCCCGAGTTCGTGGTTATGGATGATATCGCCACGCCCCATCTTGATGCAGCTGTTGATATGCTTTTGGAAAGTGAGGACATTGTTCGTATGGATTGGCCTGCCATTTCCATCGATCTAAATCCCACCGAACACACATGGAACGCTCTGAGAAGACGACTAGTTGTTCACCAGCTGAAGATGGCGCTGACAGAGGAATGGAGGATGTTACCGCAAGAACTGATCAACAACATTGTTCAAAGTATGGACAGGCGGTGCACAGCCTGTATCGACATAAGGGGTGGCTATGTCTCCTAGTGAGGACCACCTCTTCCCTTTCTTCCATCTTTGGCAGTGATGCATCTGTATCATGACAGCCAGTGCTATGTTGCCATTTTTGAATAAGGTCGGTCTGTACTGTTTTGTTTCCGTTGTTGTGTCGGTGTTATTTCCTTTATCATTTATGTACCTCACGAGGTTCCATTGGTATGCTTTTCCCATATCCAGGCCAATCCTATGAGAAGCTACAGGTGAAAACCTGACTGGTCCTTAAATTTTGCACATCGGTGTATAAATGCAGTTGTTATGGCAGTTAGTAATCTGAACACAGTCCATGTGTTTAGTTATTCCATGATGGTTCCTAGCAGTTCTTGAAATCCCCAGCATTTTGCTTTCCAGGCTGCTGTTCATTCCAATAGAAGCAGTGCAAGAATCACTTTCACCTCTGTCTGTAGCCATCAGCGATAGTAGAGGCATATATGCAATGTTACCCTATTAGCAGTAGAAGAGACATATGAGGCAAGAAAGCAAGATTATAGAGAATAAAACAAAAAAAAAAAACACAGCTTCCCATTGCACCTATCTATTCACTCTAAAATTTGGTCCCGTTTTCCTTAAATTTATTTATGCTACCACTTCCACAATGACAGATGGAAGTTTGTTTCAGCAATCAGCCGATCTCTGGATAAAGGCAAATTCCTGCACATCTATTCTGCATCTGTGTCTTTCCTCAGTTTGAATTCATGGCCCCATAATTGCATAATCTCAAAAAGAGGAATAATCCCATCAACATTGAGCCTGCTTAAACCGTTCGAAGCCCTCACATCTCAATCAGATCACTGTGGTGCTTTGGTCCTTGAGGTTGTCCCATATATTCTCTGAGATATGCCAGACGAGCTGCGCTTGCTACTTGTAAGTAGAAAACGTTGATGTAATTGATATTCGGGTGACACTCAAGTCAAGTGGACCTAATTTCTGCGAAATCCGGGCGGTCTCTGAGAGCCAAATCTCTGCTTGCACCTTCAAAATGGTGGAGCTGTTAGTAATCCTGGGTATAACCCGCATGCGCAAGTACACTGTAGGTGACCACCCAGAAGTGAACCAACATAAGAAGTGGATGAGGTGTGGCGCCCACTCCACACGAAGGAATGCAGCCACTCTTTATTACCAGGCAATACTAGGTGGTAGATTACTATCATCAACAGCATATGCAATACCACCACCTTGTTATTGGAGGCTTGAAGTGGTGGAACCCTTGTTTAGTCTCCAGAGCTAAGTTCCGGTCAATTGTCTCCCACATTGATTTGTATCCTTGAATTGTCTCCTTACAATTCAAGGATACAAATCTAAAACAGTGTTCGGAGGCCGGCCGCTAGTGATTACAAAAACCTATTGGTAACTCTCTAGGTGGCTCCCGGATCAGCTAGTGTATAATCTTGCTTACTCTACTGTGCCAGATAGTGACTGGAGGGAGACCAAGTAGTGGGTTTAAGGAATACATTGTAGACACATGTTATCTCAAGGATCACGGTACAATCTTACCATGTGTACGCAATCCAAAAATTTCTTTACTTCACACAGCAAGTCCTCCCCCACACTTTTTCTTACTATTGAATTCACAACAAATTAGCATTTAGCATTAGTAAAGGCATATGATGAAAGAAAGCAAGCTTATGTAGCATCAAGCAAAAAAAAAAAAAAACCACTTCCATTTCACCACTCCCTTCGTTCGATAACACCTGTCCAGCTGAGCCTCAAATTTATTTAGGCTATCAACTTCCACAACAAGGGATGGAATTCTGTTCCACCAACCAACTACACGCTGGCTTAAGGCAAATTTCCGCAGTTCCATCCTACATTTGTCTTTCCTCAATCTGAATTTATGCCCCCTCAGGTGATTATTCTGAGCAAGAGGAAGAATCCCATCGGCATTGAGCATGCTCAAACCATTCAAGGCTTTATACACCACTATCAGATCGCCTTGCCGGTGCCTAATCCCCAGACACTGTAATTTGCAAAACTTAAGCCTTTCTTCGTAAGGGCAACCCTTTGTTCCATTCACTAATCTTGTTGCCCTTCTCTGTACTCGTTCCAGCAGCTCCACATCGTTCTTGAAATCAGGCCTCCAGACCTGTATACAGTACTCAAGGTGTGGCATTACCATTGCCTTTTACAAGGGGATAATCACCTCCTTATACCTGCTAGAAAAATTCCTGTATATCATTGACAAGACACCGTGAGCTACTCTTGCAGCCCGTCTGCACTGTTCAGAGAACTTCATATCTGCTTGCACAATTAGCACCAGGTCCTTTTCATTCCCTACCACTATCAGTGTAGTACGTTGCTCTGGGGTTGCTGTTTCCCATATGTAGTACTTTACATTTGTCAATGTTAAACTTCATTTACCACATCTCAGCCCATCTTGTCAACCTTTCCAGATCCTGTTGCAGCAGCATAGCGCCAGTAGTGTCCTTAACAATGTTGCCAACCATTGTGTCGTCTGCAAACTTGGGCATTAAGCTTGATATACCATCATTTATAAATACAGAAAACAATAATGTACCAAACACCGAATCCTGAGGGACTCCACTAATAACATTAGTCCACGATGAGCAGTGTCCATTGATTACCACTCTCTGTCTTTTCCCCCTTAACCATCCCTTTATCTATAGCAGCAATTTGCCTCCAATGCCACACTGCTCCAATTTGTGCGGCAGTCTACCATTTGCAACAATATCAAAAGCCTTTCTAAGATCCAAATACATAATATGAAAGTTATTCCCTGCATCCAGTTGTTTTGTGACTGCATCATAGTATTCAATCAAATTGGTCAGGCAAGACTTTCCCTTAATAAAACCATGCTGTGTCCGATCTATAGCTGAAGCCTTGTCTAGACGATTCTGCACTGCTTCTTTAACTAGTGCCTCCATTAATTTTCTGGAACAGAAGTTAAACTCACAGGTCTATAATAACTTGTGCCAGCCTTTGATTGTTCTTTGTTGCTTTTTTCACTTCCTTATTCCAAAGTAGTTTTTCCTTCTGCTTGAAAATTTGATCACATCCAGCGAGTTCCTAAAAAGGGTGACAAATCTTTCCCACCCAGTTATCTTTCCATTGGAATTACTTCTACTCTATCTAAATTAATCGAGAAATCAATTGACCGCCAACTCTTAAAACTATTTAGAAACATTCCATCTGATCAACGATCGCCAGTACGAATTCCGTGAGTGTGTCGATCCACTGGTGATATTCTGCATTATGTTATCCATTTATGGTAAAATCAGGTATAAAAGTTCGGTGAAACAAAAGCAGTTACTCTTGACATCTCAAAGGCTTTCGATCGTGTTTGGTAAAACTGTATTCTAAACAAGCTTTCATCGTCTAACTTCTCTACTAATGCTGTTCCCTCCCCGAAGTTTCAGTTATTTCGCCCACTCTTTTCCTTTTGTATATTAATGATCTTCTTCCATTCACCAGAAATCCTATCCATAGTTTTGCTGTTGATAGCATAATGCATTCCACTTGCCAATTTTAGAAACTTCGCCCAGCTCTATCACCTTCAACTTCTAGAATATCCGCTACCAATTCCTTAAATCCCGATCTCCAGTGGGCAAAGACAACCTAGTTAATTTCAAACCTGTCTTATATCTGGAAAAGGATTCTTCCGCTCCTATGTTATTGTTCCCACATCTAGGGCTGTGCCCCCAAAACCTCTCGCAGGCTTCTAGATTCCATTCAGGAGAGGGCATTTAAGTTAATTAATGACTCACCTCTCACAGAATCTCCGCTCTGTCTCATAGACGTTCTGTTTTTGTTGCATGCCGTTTCTACAGATACTTCTATGGGCACTATTCTTTTGAATTGGCTTCTACAGGGTGTTTCAGTTAAACATTTCAGAACTTCTAAGAGGGGTAGGGTACATCCTGACAACTCGAAATCATATAGCAATGTGGAGTCGGAAATGCTTTCCTGAAGCGGTGTTGTACACAGAAGCTCCATAAAGAAAAGAGACCGTAAGTGAGAAATCGTTTTAATAATACATGAAAAGAAGCAAAAGGTACATGGATTAAAGTAAGTGTTCGAAGTTTCTTCCACGGGCTACAATGCACGCCTCACATCTCCGACGCATGGACACCCGAACATTCTGGAATACTCCAGGCGAATTTCGAATTTCTTCGGCAGCTACTGCGATTCTTGCAACCAGCTCCTCAGCATTGTCAACAGGGGTGTCATAAACTAGTGATTTCATATGACCCCAGAAATAAAAATCAAGACATGATAGGTCGGGTGACCGAGCAGGCCAACGCACGGGACCACCACGTCCGATCCACTGTTGACCAAATGTGACATCCAGGTAGTTACGAACATCTCCGCTATAATGGGCAGGGGCTCCATCGTGTTGGAACCACATTGTGTTGCGTCGATGCAGAAATCTGTTCATCTCTCAAAAGTTGTGGCAATACTTGCTGCAGAAAGATCAAGTAGATAGGTCCGGTTAGACGACACGGTAACAGGTCAGGTCCGATGAGGTGATCTCCCATAATACCGGCCCATACATTGACCGAAAATCGAATCTGTGCTGCACGACGTCGTATTGCATGCGGGTTCTCGACCGCCCAGATATGGTCATTATGCGCGTTGAAAATTCCTTCCCTTGTGAAGGATGCCTCATCGGAAAACAACACTTCAACAGGAAAAAGGGGATTTGTAGCACATTTTCCAAGGTACCACTGTGCGAAAGCAATACGAGGTGCATAATCCTCCGGTTCCTGTGTCTGGACACGCTGCACGTGAAACGGATGCATGTCTTGTTCTCGGAGAATCCTCCAGACGCTGCAATGGGAAACCCCGACTGCGTTTGCTAGACTTCGTGTACTCGTTCTTGGATTCCCCTGTACATGCTGCAGCACATTCTGTTCGACGGCTGGAGTCCGTGCTGTTCTTACCCTGTCCCTGTCAGCTCTTTCAAATGAACCTCTCTCAGCTAACCTCTGATGCAGTCTTGCAAAGAAATTATGACTGGGACACGCCTCGTCGGATATCGTTCCGTTTACAAAGGCTGTGCAGCTGGCCCACTACAATTTTGCAGCCCCGTACGCCAAATGCATATCGGCTAACTCTGCGTTCGTGTAGTCATCCATCCTACTAACTTGGCGTACTTGTGCGAAATTAAGATTCCCTGCACTAAAGCTCGGAATTTTCGATTCTGCCCATTGGTATATGATTTCGAGTTGTCAGGATGTACCCTACCCCTCTTAGAAGTTCTGAAACGTTTAACTGAAACACCCTGTATAATTCCCATGTTCTGTTTCAAAACAGTCCGAACACATGCAGCCACCAGCCAACATCCATTTACTGTCCAACTTCAAACTCACAGAGCCAACTTTTCATCTTCCTCATTTATTCATTCAACTGCTGTTTTCTCGAACAACCTTCCTTCATGTCTTTCCTGAAAATTACAGTCTGCAGAAGAGAGAGAGACAGAGAGAGAGAGAGAGAGAGAGAGAGAGAGAGAGAGAGAGAGAGAGAGAGAGAGAGAGAGAGAGAGAGAATCTTTATTGTCCTTAACGGCCATAAAGCCAGGGAATTACAGCCTCCCGAAACGTCCGGGAAAATTGAACAATTATTTACAAAAAAAGGTAATTTTACAAACGAAAACATATTTTAATACAAAGGAGAGAACTCCTTACGAGAGTTAAGTTTGATTGAGCTGGCTTAAGATCCAGATAAGAGCAGCAGCTCAATTAGACAGGAACAGATGCGAGGTACAGATCAGTCGTGGCTAATTAGTCCTACTAGTCATAAATGTTTTCCGGTAAGTCCGGTCAACAGCGAATTTGTTCAGGTCGGCGTAAAGTGCCTGGGTTTCCTTGACCATTTGCTAAGGGAGGAACCTGTCCGAGAGATGGAGTTGTGCTGAATGCGAGTAGGGCTCGGGATTGACCCTAAGGGCAGCAGGGAAAATCCTCCAGCCACAGGTATCCCAGAATGAAGGTGTTGCAATTATGCCTGTTATCATCTTGACTGTTGCTAGGAGGCGTTAGTCGTCAAGGTGGGAAGCCGTGGAATCCCGAGAGAGGCGGCAAGCTGCGTGGTGCAAATCAGAGCTGGAAGGTTGTGCTTCCTGTTGGCCCAATTTAGGAGCCAGAATTCTATGGCAAACAGTGGTTTCTTTATTGACGGTGCCACAGTCGATTAATTCGGCCCTGGAAAGATTGTGCAAGGCTCAAGGGGTAGAATTTTTTTCAGCCTGGACTGTACTTGTTAACAGGAGAGATTGCTTCTACAGGGATGGGATACACTTAAATAGAAAGGGTGCAAGAATATTTGCTGATGCTATCGAGGCAGTGTTAGGTGGGTCGGAAAACTGCTAGCTTGGGGGGAGACAAAGACCAACAGATTGACAGTAGCCACTGGCAGAGGTGAAAGAGATTCTTGCACTGCTTCTATTAGAATGAGCAGAAGCCTGAAAAACAAGATGCATGGTATTTCAGAGACTGCTGGGAGCCATTGCGGTACAAGTAAACACATGGGTTGTGTTAGGGTAGCTAAGAATAGAAACAGGTGCAGGTATACTTGCGTGTACACCAATGCTAGGAGTTTAGTAAATAAATTTGATGAATTTGAGGTATTGCTCAAAACATCAAAGGCAGATATTGTTGGAATATCAGAGACGTGGTGTCACACAGATATAAGGGATGCAGAACTGCAATTTGGGGAGTACAACGTCTACAGAAAGGATAGACAGGATAGGAAGGGGGGGGAGGGGTTATGCTATTAGTTAAGAAACACATA
Source organism: Mastigoproctus giganteus (assembly GCF_048544385.1). Classification (NCBI taxonomy): domain Eukaryota; kingdom Metazoa; phylum Arthropoda; class Arachnida; order Uropygi; family Thelyphonidae; genus Mastigoproctus; species Mastigoproctus giganteus. Next base: position 57,048,411 of record NC_143581.1, on the reverse strand, counting down.
AAAACCAAGGAAGTGAAGCCAGTCGACATTGCTGTACAGTGCAGTGTTGAGTCAGTTTAGTGTGACGTAAGCATTGGGAGATCAAAATTGAGAGTAGGAGTGTGCTATAGGCCTAATGACTCTGATGAGTATAATAAGGAACTGTACAGGGAAATAGAGTGGGCCAGTAAATCAGAGAGTCTTATAATGGGAGATTTTAATTTCCTAGATATTGACTGGAATTTGGGGGTTGGTTACTCACACACTAGCAGGACTTTTGTGGATTTATTGGATGATTGTTTTCTACATCAGCATGTTCGGGAGGCAACTAGAGGGAGTAATACTCTTGATTTGATTATCAGCAGTGATTCTTCATGCATTAAGAATCTGCAGATAAATGAACCACAAGGTGGCAGTGTCACAGTGTGCTGAAGTGGGATTTACTCAATGAGGTAACTACCATTAGGGGTAAAGGGAAGGGTTATTGCTTCCGTAAAGGCGACTACAATGGACTGAGACAGTATTTAAATTCTATACAGTGGGACCAACTGATGATGTCACCAACAGCAAATTCAAAATGGGAAGCATTCAAAGAACTTATCTTGGAAGTTACTAGGCTTTACATACCAACTAAGAAATATTGTTCAAGGTTTAGGCCAAAATGGATGTCAGATGAACTAATGAGGCATATGGCAGAGAAGAAAAATGCATGGGATACTTATAAATTAACACATGACACAGAAGCCTATGATAGATACAAGTTGATATGCAACCAAGTTACAAAGCAGGTTAGGCAGGCGAAGGCAGATTACGAGAAATCCTTGGCAAGGGATGCAAAGAAAAACAGCAAAGAGTTCTTTACTTATGTAAACTCTAGAAGGAAGGGGATGAATCAGATTGGTCCACTTGATATTGATGGGTCAAGAGTTGATGATCCTGCTCAGGTAGCTAACAAACTAAATGAATATTTTGCATCGACATTCACACATGAGGAGTTATTCAGCGAGGGGAATGCCAGAGGTGTATTCAACTCTAGCAGTAAGCTACAGAATCTTGAAATAACTGGGAGTAAAGTGGAGGAGAAACTGTTGAAGATAAACACAAGAAAGGCACCCGGGGTGGATGGGATCTATCCAGTTATATTAAAGGAGGCAGCAAAGGAAGTAAGCAAACCCTTAGCCATAATTATGAGAGCTTCCTTGGACTCAGGGGAGGTACCCATAGACTGGAAATGTGCAAATGTGACCCCAATTCACAAAGGAGGATCAAAGGCTGACACACGTAATTATAGACCTGTGAGCCTAACTTCTGTTCCAGGAAAATTAATGGAGGCACTGGTTAAAGAAGCACTGCAGGATCATTTAGACAAGACTTCAGTTATAGCTCAGACACAGCATGGTTTTGTTAAGGGGAAGTCTTGCCTGACCAACTTGATTGGATACTATGATGCAGTCACAAAATAACTGGATGCAGGGAATAACTTTGATATTATATACTTGGATCTTAGAAAGGCTTTTGATACTGTTGCACATGGAAGACTGCTACACAAATTGGAGCAGTGTGACATTGGAGGCAAATTGCTGCTATGGATAAAGGGGTGGTTGAGGGGGAGAAGACAGAGAGTGGTAATCAATGGACACTGCTCATCGTGGACTGATTTTATTAGTTGAGTCCCTCAGGGCTCAGTGTTGGGTCCATTATTGTTTTCTGTATTTATAAATGATATTGATGATGGTATATCGGGCTTAATGTCCAAGTTTGCAGACGATACAAAGGTTGGCAGGGTTGTCAAGGACACTACTGACACTATGCTGCTGCAACAGGATCTGGAAAGGTTGAGCAGATGGGCTGAGAGGTGGCAAATGAAGTTTAACATTGATAAATGTAAAGTACTACACATGGGAAACAGCAACCCCAGAGCAACGTATCAACTCTGTGGTACTACACTGACAGTGGTAGAGAATGAAAGGGACTTGGGGGTGGTTGTGCAGGCAGATATGAAGTTCTCTGAGCAGTGCAGACGGGCTGCAAGAGAAGCTCATGGAGTATTGTCAATGATATACAGGAATTTTTCCAGCAGCGATAAGGAGGTGATTATTCCATTGTATAAGGCGATGGTCAGGCCACACCTAGAGTACTGTATACAGGTCTGGCGACCTCATTTCAAGAAGGATGTAGAGCTTCTGGAACGAGTACAGAGAAGGGCAACAAGATTAGTGAATGGAACAAAGGGGTGCTCTTACGAAGAAAGGCTTAAGTTTTGCAAATTACAGTGTCTGGAGACTAGGCACCAGCGAGGTGATCTGATAGAGGTGTATAAAGCCTTGAATGGTTTAAGCATGCTCAATGCTGATGGGATTCTTCCTCTAGCTGAGATAAATCACCTGAGAGGGCATAAATTCAAATTGAGGAAAGACAGATGTAGGATAGACGTGCGGAAATTTGCCTTTAGCCAGCGGGTGGTTGGTTGGTGGAACAGACTTCCATCCCTTGTGGTGGAGGTTGATAGCCTAAATAAGTTTAAGGCTCAGCTGGACAGCTATTTTGAACGAACAGAGGGGTGAAGTGGAAGTGGTTTTTTTTTTATTTTTTATTTTATTTTTTTTTTTTTTTGGCTGATGCTGCATAAGCTTGCTTTCTTGCATCAAATGAATCTACTAATGCTGACGCCCAAATTTCAGCAGCATAGAGTAAAGGTGGAAAGATAATTTCTTATGAACCTCACGGTTGTCTTTTTATCTGTGATATGAAGAAGATGCTGTTTTGCTATCCACCGGAGTCTTGAATGTGTGAGGAGCATGTCTACGTGGGCGTTGAATCGAAGTTTGGAGTCGAATACAACGCCTGCATTAAGATGGCTGGACACAATTGGGATGAAGGTGTTGCCGAACGAAGGTTAGAGAGAAGAAGGAGTTTGCTTCATTAAATACACCATGAAGAATCTGCACATAAAGGAACCACCAGGTGGCAGTGATTCAGTGTGCTCAAGTGGGATTTATTCAAAAAGGTAACTACCATCAGTGGTAAAGGAAAGGGTTATTGCTTTCGTAAAGGCGACTACGATGGTGTGAGACGGTATTTAAATTCTATACAGTGGGACCAACTGATGATGTTACCAACAGAAAATGCAAAATGGGGAGCATTCAAAGAACTTACCTTGGAAGCTACTAGGATTTACATACCAACTAAGAAATATTCTTCAAGGTTTAGGCCTAAATGGATGTCAGTTGAACTAATGAGACATATGACAAAGAAGAAAAATACATGGGATATATATAAATTAACACGTGACACAGAAGCCTATGATAGATATAAGTTGATCTGTAATCAAGCTACAAAGGAGATTAGCCATGCGAAAGGAGATTACGACAAATCTTTGGCAAGGGATGCAAAGAAAAAGAGCAAAGAGTTCTTTACTTATGTAAACACTAGAAGGAAGGGGATGAATCAGATTCGTCCACTTGATATCGATGGTTCAACTGTTGATGATCCTGCTCAGGTAGCTAACAAATTAAATGAATATTTTGCATCGACATTCACACATGAGGAGTTATTCAGCGAGAGGAATGCCAGAGGTGTATTCAACTCTGGCACTAAGCTAGAAATCTTGTAATGACTGAGAATAAAGTGAAGGAGAGATTGTTGAAGATAAACACAAGAAAGGCACCTGGGGTGGATGGAATCAATCCAGTTATATTAGAGGACGCAGCAAAGGAAGTAAGCAAATCCTTAGCCATAATTATGAGAGCTTCCTTGGACTCACGGGAGGTACCCATAGACTGGAGATGTGAAAATGTGACCCCAATCCACAAAGAAAGATCAAAGGGAGGCACAGGTAATTGGCATTAGTATTAACATTAGAAGAGGCATTTGATGCAAGAAAGAAAGCTTATGCGGCATCAGCCAAAAAAAAACCACTATCACTTCACCCCTCTGAATGTTCGAAATACCTGTCCAGCTGAGCCTTAAACTTATTTAGGCTATCAACTTCCACGACAAGGAATGGAAGTCTGTTCCACCAACCAACCACCCGCTGGCTAAAGGCAAATTTCCGCACATCTATCCTACATCTGTCTTTCCTCAATTTGAATTTATGCTCTCTCAGGTGATTATTCTGAGCAAGAGGAAGAATCCCACCAGCATTGAGCATGCCAAAACCATCCAAAGCTTTATACATCTCTATCAGATCACCTCACTGGTGCCTAGTCTCGAGACTCTGTAACTTGCAAAATTTAAGCCTTTCTTCGCAAGAGCACCCCTTTGTTCCATTCACTAATCTTGTTGCCCTTCTCTGTACTCGTTCCAGCAGCTCTACATCCTTCTTGAAATGAGGCCTCCAGACCTGTATACAGTACTCTAGGTGTGGCCTGACCATTGCCTTATACAAGGGAATAATCACTTCCTTATCCCTGCTGGAAAAATTCCTGTATATCATTGACAATACTCCATGAGCTACTCTTGCAGCCCGTCTGCACTGCTCAGAGAACTTCATATCTGCCTGCACAACCATCCACAGGTACCTTTCATTCTCTGCCACTGTCAGTGTAGTACCACACAGTTAATACGTTCCTCTGTGGTTGCTGTTTCCCATATGTAGTACTTTACATCTGTCAATATTAAACTTCATTTGCCACCTCTCAGCCCATCTGCTCAACCTTTCCAGATCCTGTTGCAGCAGCATAGTGTCAGTAGTGTCCTTGACAACCCTGCCAACCTTCGTATCGTCTGCAAACTTGGACATTAAGCTTGATATACCATGATCAATATTATTTATAAATACAGAAAATAATATTGGATCCAACACTGAACCCTGAGGGACTCCACTGATAACATTAGTCCGTGATGTGCAGTGTCCATTGATTACCACTCTGTTTTCTCCCCCTCAACCACCCCTTTATCCATAGCAGCAATTTGCCTTCAATGCCAAACTGCTCCAATTTGTGCGGCAGTCTTCCATGTGCAATGGCGCCTCCATAGCCAGATGGGCAGGAGTAGCAGTGCGTAGCACACGCTTTTTGATTAGACCGGGGTTCAAGCCTCCGTGACTACCAAATACGTAGGATGTGGAAAGTTCAGAGAATGACCACCGCATATCTCTAGAGCAATATGGCCTCAGTTGATAATGCTCCTAAAATCCAAATAACAACCATGTGCAACAGTATGAAAAGCCCTTCTAAGATCGAAATGTATAATATCAAAGTTATTCCCTGCATCCAGTTCTTTCGTGACTGCATCATAGTATCCAATCAAATTCGTCATTCCTTTATCTTCAAAAATTTCTTTCCCTTAACAAAACCATGCTGTGTCCGAGCTATAACTGAAGTCTTGTCTAGATGATCTGCCGTGCTTCTTTAACGAGTGCCTCCATTAATTTTCCTGGAACAGAAGTTAAACTCAGAGGTCTATAATTACTTGTTATCCTTTGATCCTCCTTTGTGAATTTGCGTCACATTTGCACATCTCCAGTCTGTAGGTACCTATCCCTGAATCCAAGGAAACTCTCTGAATTATGGCTAAGGGTTTGCCTACTTCCTTTAATATAACTGGATAGATCCCATCCACCCCAGGTGCCGTTTTGTGTTTATCTTCAAAAATTTCTCCTCCACTTTACTCTCAGTTATTACAAGATTCTCTAGCCTACTGCCAGAGTTGAATACACCTCTGGCGTTCGCCTGGCTGAATAACTCCTCATGTGTGAATGTCGAAGCAAAATATTCATTTAGTTTGTTAGCTACTTAAGCAGGATCATCAACAGTTGACCGATCGATATCAAATGGACAAATGTGATTCATCCCCTTCCTTCTAGAGTTTATATAAATAAAGAACTCGTTGCTGTTTTTCTTTGCATCCCTTGCCGAGATTTCTCGTAATCTGCCTTCGCCTGCCTAACCTCCTTTGTAACTTTGTTACAGATAAACTTGTATCTATCATAGGCTTCTGTGTCACGCAGAATTTGTATGTATCCCATGCATTTTTCTTCTCTGCCATATGTCTCATTAGTTCATCTGACATCCATTTAGGCCTGAACCTTGAACAACATTTCTTAGTTGGTATGTAAAGCCTAGTAGCTTCCAAGATAATTTCTTTGAATGCTTCCCATGTTGAATTTGCTGTTGGTAATATCATCAGTTGGTCCCACTGTATACAATTTAAATACAGGCTCAGTTCATCGTAGTTGCCTTTACGAAAGCAAGAACGCTTCCCTTTACCCCTAATGGTAGTTACCCCTTTGAGTAAATCCCACTTCAGCACACTGTAATCACTGCCACCTAGTGGTTCATTTATCTGCAGATTCTTAATGCATGAAGAAACACTACTAATACTCAGATCAAGAGTATTACTCCCTCTAGTTTCCTACCGAACATGCTGATTTAAAAAACGATCATCCAATAAATCCACAAAAGCCTTGCTAGTGTGTGAGTGACCAGCCCCCAAATTCCAGTCAATATCTGGGAAATTAAAATCCTCCATTTAAGACTCTCTGATTTACTGGCCGAAGCTATTTCCCTGTAGTTTCTTATTATACTCATCAGAGTCATTAGGCCTATAGCACACTGCTACTCTCAATTTTGATCTCCCAATGCTTATGTCACACCAAACTGACTCGACACTGCAATGTCCCGCGATGTTGACTGGCTTCACTTCCTTGGATTTTGTGTTTCTTAACTAATAGCATAACCCCTCCTCCCTTCCTGCTGACGTTGTATTCCCCAAATTCCAGTTCTGCATTCCTTATATCTGTGTGACACCATGTCTCCTCTGATATCCCAACAATATCTGCCTTTGATGTTTTGAGCAATACTTCAAATTAATCAAATTTATTTACTAAACTCCTAGCATTGGTGTACACACAAGTACATGCACCTGTTTCTATTCTTAGCTACCTAACACAACCCATGTGTTTACTTGTACCGCAATGATTCCCAGCAGTCTCTGAAATATCCTGCATTTTGTTTTTCAGGCTTCTGCTCATTCCAATAGAAGCAGTGCAAGAATCTTTGTCACCTCTGCAGTGGCTACTGTTAATCTATTAGTTTGTCTCCCCCCCAAGCTAGCAGTTTTTCGACCCACCTAACACTGCCTCGATAGCATCAACAAATATTCTTGCACCCTTTCTATTTAAGTGTATCCCATCGCTGTAGAAGCAGTCTCTCCTGTTAAGAGGTACAGTGCAGGCTGGAAAAAATTCTACCCATTGAGCCTTGCACAACCTTTCCAATGCGGAATTGATCGACAAGGCTCTCATCATATTTTTTTTTGTTAGTTGTTGGTGCATCGGCTTCTATGGCCATAATGCACCTCCCAAGATTTTTGCAGTACTCTGATCTAAGCCCGATTCGGGATTCGAACCCGCGATCTTTGAGTTTCCAGGCAGTCACTTTACCCACCCGGATAGCCCAGTCGGCCTCTTATCATATACTTCCTCCTATCGTGCCTGGGCAGAATTGCAGACACTCTCAAATTCAACCCTAATTCATGGCTTTTTTTCAACAGTGACCTGTACTTGTTAAGTAATTCTGCCGGTCTCCTACTCTTGATATCATTAGTGCCAACGTGTAAAACTATATCACCTTTTGTGCCGTTAAAAGATGATATCCGCTCTACAACGTCATCAACCTTTGCCCCTGGCAGAGATACCCTGGTCCTGTTCCACCTATGTTTTTTACAAAGCATGTTCCTCGTTTCTCTGACAATAGTCACCAACAACTACTAGTTCCTGCGGGACCAGCGCATTCTGTCTTGGGAGTTGTCGCTGTGTTGCGTGATGACCAACTCCAAGCTCTGGCATTGATGTGGGCAGATGAGAGCTTGATGGGTCCCTCAATTTAGTTCCTTCGAGGGCATCCACCCTGTCCTTCAAGCTCTCATATAGGCCAATAACAATGCTGAGTTGTTGACCCATTTCGATACACTCCTTGCATTGCGCACACACAAAGACATCCCGCATGTCATTATCATATCCCAGTTACAAAGCTGTGAGTTTAACTTGTTCCAAGAAAATTAATGGAGGCACTGCAGGATCATCTAGACAAGACTTCAGCTTCAGTTATAGTTCGGACACAGCATGGTTTTGTTAAGGGGAAGTCTTGCCTGAAGAATTTGATTGGATACTATGATGCAGTCACAAAAGAACTGGAAGCAGGGAATAACTTTGATATATATACTTGGATCTTAGAAAGGCTTTTTATACTGTTGCACATGGAAGACTGCTGCACAAATTGGAGCAGTGTGGCATTGGCGGCAAATTGCTGCTATGGATAAAGGGGTTGTTGAGGGGGGAGAAGACAGAGTGGTAATCAATGGACACTGCTCATCATGGACTAATGTTATTAGTGGAGTCCCTCAGGGTTCAGTGTTGGATCCAATATTGTTTTCTGTATTTATAATATTGATGATGGTATATCAAGCTTAATGTCCAAGTTTGCAGACGATACAAAAGTTGGCAGGGTTGTTAAGGACACTACTGATGCTATGCTGCTGTAACAGGTTCTGGAAAGGTTGAGCAGATGGGCTGAGAGGTGGCAAATGATGTTTAACATTGACAAATGGAAAGTACTACATATGGGAAACAGCAACCCCAGAGCAACGTACCAACTCTATGGTACTACACTGACAGTCGTAGAGAATGAAAAGGACCTGGGGTAATTGTGCAGGCAGATATGAAGTTCTCTGAGCAGTGCAGACGGGCTGCAAGAGTAGCTCATGGTGTATTGTCAATGATATATAGGAATTTTTCTAGCAAGGAGGTGATTATTGCCTTGTATAAGGCAATGGTCAGGCCACACCTTGAGTACTGTATACAGGTCTGGAGGCCTGATTTCAAGAAGGGTATAGGGCTGCTGTAACGAGTACAGAGAAGGCCAAGTTAGTGAAGGGAACGAAGAAGGGCCTAAGTTTTGTAAATTACAGTGTGTGCAGGCTAGGCACCGGCGAGGTGATCTGATAGAGGTGTATAAAGCCTTGAATGGTTTGAGTATGCACAATGCTGATGGGATACTGCCTCTTGCTCAGAATAATCACCTGAGAGGGTATGAATTCGAATTGAGGAAACACAGATGTAGGATAGATGTGCGTAAATTTGCCTTTAGCCAGCAGGTAGTTGGTTGGTGGAACAGACTTCCATTACTTGTTGTGGAAGATGATAGCCTAAATAAATTTAAGGCTCAGCTGGACAGGTATTTCGAATGAACGGAGGGGTGAAGTGGAAGTTTTTAAAATTTTTTTTTATTTTCTGGCTGATGCTGCATAAGCTTGCTTTCTTGCATCATATGCCTTTACTAATGCTAATTCGGACTTAGCAGGATTGATCTTGAGCCCAAAATGGCAGAGGTAAGATGTCACTTCAGTGAGTGTTGTTAATTTCCGCTTTTACCAGATCTAGGTTTTGACCGGGGATGATGGGAGTGAGTATTCTGATATCATCCGCATAGCTCAGTAGACATCGAGAATGTGCAACCAGTGGGAAGATAATAGATGAAAACAGAATGCCCGAAAGTGCCCCTCCTTGTGGGACTCCTGCGGTGACGGACCTAGTAAGGGTGCCATCTCCTGTATGAAGTCTAATGTGAACATATGCAGTATATTCTTTCGTCTTCTCAACCTCCAACCGATGCACGGTACTAAATACTATAGATGTGTTTGGAGCTTTCGTAAAAAAAAATCACATCACCTCTCTGGTGCCTAGTCTCTAGATGCTGCAATTTGCAGAATGTCTTTCTTAGTAAGAGCACCTCCTTTGTTCTCTCACCAATCTTACTGCCCTGCTCTGTACTCCTATAATTCTACTTTTTCCTCAATTTATGCCTGAAGACCCGTACGAAGTACTCAAGGTGTGGCCTGACCATTGCCTTATACAAAGGGATAATCACTTCCTTATCACAGCTCACAAAATTGCTATATATCATTGACAAGACCCCATGACCTACTCTGGCAGCCTGTCTTCACTCCTCAGAAAATTTCAAGTCTGACTGCACTATTACCTGCACGTATGTTTCATTCTCCACTACTTTGAGGTCGTACCACACAGTTGGTACACTTCTCTGGGGTTACTGCTACTCATATGCAGTACTTTTTATTTGTCTATGTTAAACTTTAATTGCCACTTCTCAGCCGATTTCCCCAACCGTTCTATATCCTGTTGCAGTAGGTTACCCTGATAAACTCTCGTCTGCAAACTTGGACATTAAACTTGATATAACTTCATAGAATCATTGATAAAAACAGAACACAGCAATGGGCCCAACACCGATTACTCTGTGGATCCCATAAGCAAGCACTAGCTAACACTGCCTTGATAGAATCAGCAAATAATCTTGCAACCTTTCTATTTAAGTGTATCCTCCCTGTAGAAGCAGTCTCTTCTTTTAACAAGCAGAGACCACGCTGAGAAAAAGTCACCCCGTGAGCCTTGTACAATCTTTCCTGTGTCAAATTGATTGACAAGGCCCTCATCTTATACTCGTTCCTAGCATGTCTGGGCAGAATTGCAGACACTTTCAAATTTAATCTTAACTATCGACTGTTTTTTTTTTTTTTCAACAGTGACATGTATTTGTTAAGAAAGCCCACAGATCTACTCTTAATGTCATTAGCGCCAACGTATACAACAATATCACCTTTTGCGCTATTAAAACAATATATATATCTGCTCTTCATGTCAACTTTTTTCTCTGACAGTCATAACCTCGTCCTATTCCACCTATCCTTCTTGCTCCTTATATTTCCTGTTTTCCTTCAGAATAGGGTTGCAGCCAATAACTACCATTATGGGACCTGCTCATTATGCCAGGGAGATTGCCGCTGTGTTGCCTAATCTGATACACATCCGTGAACTCTGGTGCGGTGTTAGACATCTGAGATCTTTATATGACTGTACACTGTATTACTTCCTTCGGGGGCATTTATGCCACCCTAAAAAGACATCCCTGCCCCTACTCTTCAAACTTTTATAAACATCCATCAGAAAGCTGAGTTGGTGCCTAATTCCTTCACGGAATACACACAAAGATATCCTCATCCTCCTTGGCTGTATCAGGTCCCGTTCCTGGTAGATCGAGAATTGCGCAATTTGCACACTTTTAGGCGGTAGGAGAATCGCCCCCTTCATTTGTACTTTGAGCCATTGCACTCTATAACTTTGTGTCCGTTTCATTGCTGCTCCCGTCTCGGGCATGATAACCATTTAAATACAATTTAATTGATCAAGAATGAAAATTTTGAATGATTAATTGACAATACAGTACTACAATAATCTAATAGCTTCCTAAATGCATAGATACACATTACGCTATCAAGTTCACGAGGTACGTTAAACTGTACCGTTGCTATCGCGGTGTTAAATGAGTTATATCTTTGCTAAGATGTAAAATTTCTTAGCTAAGAAGAACAATATATGCCAATAAAGTGATTAGAACGTTCGAGTTACTCAATGGAGCGTTATCCTATAGGCAAAAAAGAGATTTGCCTAGGGCCCCAATCAAAGGGGAGTCCAAAATCACTGTTTCAAAACTCATTGCTGTTTTTACTAATATTTTTAAGTTATTTTTATTGGAAACTGAACTTTCTACCTGCCAAGATCAATGAACTTTACTAGAAGATTAATATGAAAACGATGTTTTTTTTTTTTTTTTTTTTTTTCAAAAATGGTTTTATCGATTTTGATGAAATTTTATATTTCGTCAGAAGATAGAGGCATGAGAATAAGTAGAACAAAGACAGAATATATGGTATTGAAGAAGTTGAGAGTTCTATAAAACTGCAGGAGGAAAAGCTACCATCTTTTTCGAAATTTAAGTATCTGGGATGGATCGTTGAGAGGGAGGGAGGATTGAGTGCAGAAATACAGCACAGAGTGCAATGTGGATGGCTGAACTGTAGAAAGATGAGTGGGGTGCTGTGTGATAAGGAAGTTAATTGTAGAATGAAGGGAAGAGTATAAAATTGTTGTTAGACCCGCATTGATGTACGGTGCTGAGACATGGACGATTACAAGGGCCCAGGAGAAGAAGATGGAAGTGGCGGAGATGAGGATGGTAAGATGTGCGGTGTGACGAGGAATTACAGGTTAAGAAATGACTACATTAGAAGTACGGTTAAGGTGGGGCCTCTTAGTAAAAAAATACAGGAATCTAGGTTGAGTTGGCTGGGTCATGTGGAACGTACAAATGAGGAGTATGTAGGGAAGAAGTGTGAAAAGCTGGAGGTAGGGAAGAGGAACAGGGAGAGACCTAAGCTGAGATGGAAGGACAAGGTGGCAGAGGATTTGAAAGGGAGAGGATGGAGGAGAGAGAGGAAGCCCTGGTTAGAAAGGAATGGAGGAAGAGAATTAAGGAAGGGAATGCCGACCCCATATGAATGTGGGAAAAAGGCAAGGACAAAGCAAGAAAGAAAGATGAAATTTTATATTTAGTTCTTATATCATATAATTTGTTTGTTTTCTTGTCACAATAAATTGAAAATGTTCTTTATTAGTTTTTTCTTTAGATGAGGCCCCAAATGCTATTTTACCTTGGGCCCCATGACGGTATAACGCACCACTGGAGCTACTTATATATCACAATTGAACTCTATTATTGCACTGCACTGTAATGTTTTTTTTTTTTTTTGGTAGTTGTTGGCACATTGGCTTCTGTGGCCATAATGCACTTCCCAAGGTTTTTGCAGTACTTTGATCCAAGCCCGAGGCAGGATTCGAACCCGCGACCTTTGGGTTGCTAGGCAGGCACTTGACCCACCCGGCTAGCCCGGTCGGCACACTGTAATGTTAATAATGATATCATATTCCAAAATCATCTAATTCTTTCTTATATTTATTAAAACTATCCACCTCTAGAATACTGGATGGAAGTTGGTCAAACAATCAATCACTCTTTCGCTGAATGCAAATTTTTCGAACCTCTATCCTACAAAAACTTTTTTTTTTTTTTTTTAAATTTGTAAGTCCATTCAGATCTATTGAGTTGTCAGTTAGGATGCAACCACAAATAATTATTCAATATATTTAAGGTCTTAGGCATTTGAGTGGTGTCTTTGCTGGTGATCCAAGACAACACAATTAAAAAGACCTAATTTTTCAAGTTTTGAGTCACAGACTTCCATCAATGACCATCCTACCGAAATTCGTGTCATCTGCACATTAATATAAAATAAACAATAAAGGGTCCAGGACCAAACCCTGAAGGATTTCAATGACATTAGTCTACAAAGGGCAATGCCAATTAATAATCACTCACTGCCTTCTTTCACTCAACCATAGAATTTTTTTGTGCCCAAAAAATTATACAATTTGTTTAGGAATTTTTTGTGAGGAAGAGTATCAAAAGATTACCGAAATCTAAGTGTATAATCTCAAGATCATTTTAAACATCCAGTTCCTATGTAAATACATCCTAGTTGCCAATCAAGTCGGTCAGGCAGGTTCTTTCCTTAACGAATTCATGCTGTTACTGCTGGATAATTGCATTAATTCTTTCATCACTCTTAGTCCCCCTAGAACAGAAGCCAAGCATGCAGGATTTTAGACACATCTCTCTGATCCCACTTTATGAATGGGAGTGGGTGAGAACCACTCCCGAATTCAAGGATAATCTCCAATTATTACTAAGGTTTACTTATTTCATTGCTTCTTTTGATATAATTGGAGAGAATGCTTTAGTACATTATTCCTGTGATGCCAATATTTAGTTTGTCAACATCCAGATCAGGATCATTAATTTTCGTGCCATTCATGTGAACCAGTGTGGTTCATTTCTTTCCTTCTAGAATTATCATGAACAAAGCAGTATTTGCTATTTAACAGTTCTAGTCAAAGTTCTTATCTGTTTTAGCTTGAGTGACTTCCCTCTCCCATGTTGCGATTTGACTAAATTAGTTTGTATGTTTTATATCCTACTATCCTCTGATCATTTATACTGTAACCACCCCGTTGATTTTTCGTGTTATTCCCTCTGTATTTCTCTTTTCCACTTTTCCCAACAGTTCATCTTTCATCAGTGGAGTTGCCAAGATTTTCTTAAGGAGAGGGCTAAAACTAAAGTTAAAGAGAAAACCAGTGTTCAGGGAAATCATTAAGTTTAATGTACCAGTGTACATACCAGTAAATAAATCCACATTTTTTCAGTCATAAGTGGAGCTAGAACCCCTGCCTGACATTCATTTAGGTCTAAACCACCGACATCTGTTGGTATGAAGTTTCAGGGCTTGTTTAATTACTTCTCTGAATGCTTCCCATTTAGAATTTAGTTTGTCCCAATGGAGAATGGAGAGAATGTAAAAATTATCCAAAGAACATTCTAGTTCACCTTTACAAAGGCAAGATCATTACACTGTTAAGAGGGGTTTCCGAATAGTAAGGCAACATTTTTCCCCTTAATAATGGTGAAAGGGAATGAGATGAAACGCAGTGGACAGACCCATTCAAAATGACTGCCAGTGCAGTGTTGCGGTACTGTCACCTCATAGCAGATTCCAATTTCAAAATAGCGGCTACTGTGCGAGTGTGGTCCTAAACAAGTGTTTGTGAAGTTATTCACTTTTTGCAAGCAAAAGGGTCTTCACCAAGTGACATTCACCACGAACTGGTTGCTGTGTATGGCATAAAGGTGATGACAAAGAATCAGGTGTGTTTTTTGGTGCAAAAACATCCACAATCTCCTGTGTACAAAAAATCCAAAACTGTTCCCAGTTTCCAAAAAGTCATGGCCAGTGTTCTGGGACCGCCAAGGCTTTGTTGGTAGATTTCTTGCCAAAAAGAAGGAACAATCGCTGCACAGCTTTACTGTGCAATTTTGGAAAAACTGAATGCCAACATTTGACGCAAACAACCAGGACTCCTGACCAGCGGCTAATTTTGCTGCACGACAATGCAACTCCACACACTGCTCAGATCACTCATGAGTGGTTGTGCCATAATTGTTGGTAAACTGTCAGACTCCCATGTCTTAGGCCTTCAGAAAAAACACCTTTCAAGAAAGCATTTCACCGCGGAAGTTTAAGTTCATCAGGCAGTGTGATGTTGGTTACTGCACGTGGGCATGGACTTCTTCAGATCCATCGTTGGGACAAGTGCATCAATAAAACTGTAGACTTTGTGGAGAAGTAGTGCACATTCACTTATTTCTTGGTGTGTAATTTCAACTTTATATTATTAAACATCGAGAGAAAAAAATATGTTACATTACTTTTTGGAAACCCCTCGTATCATTGCCGCTTACTGGTTATTTTTTCTGCATATTCTTAATGCATGAAAAGACACTACGAGATCAAAAGTACTGATTTCTCTTTTTGCCTCCCCTAACATGTTTCATCCAATAAATTTAGTAAGGTTCTGGTGGTGGACATGTGACCAGTCTACAAGTTCCAGTCAATATCAGGAAAGTAAAAATTCCTAATTATGTTTTGATTTCTGTGGCCATTTTACTGGTCTGTATAGTTGTTGGTTATACTATTCATTTTTTGTCTATAACATATTCTTACTCTCCTTTTTGTTTTTCCAGAGCTTTTGTTACACCAAAGTGTTTCAGCCATGTGCACTGCAATTGAATCTTGGCTTCAAGTATATAACTATCTATCTGCCCCACCTACCCTTTCTCTAAACGTTGTAATCTCCAATATTATTATTATTATAATAATAATAATAATAATATTGGAGATTACAACGTTTAGAGAAAGGGTAGGTGGGGCAGATATTATGCTTCAATTATGCATCTCCTACACCTGAAGGATACGATGCTTCTGAAATCTCTACCAAATGCACAAGTGGTCAATATTTATACCTGAAATTTATTATACAAGCAAGTATACACTGAGTTGGCTTTGCATTAGCAACATCCTTTTTCTAGGAATGCACTGCTCAATGATGCTGGTGAATGCTCCAAGTAGGGAACAGCTGACATAAGATTGTAGTTTGCACTCGCGATCAGTTTTTGATTGTCTTAGATGATTAGGCCTATAACACACCTGCTCTCAATTTTGCTTTCCTAGTGCTTAGGTCACATTAAAACTGACTCAACATTGCACTGGCCACCCATGTCAATTAGATGCACTGCCTTAGATTTTGTTTTCTAACAGCATAACCTCTACTTTCCCATCTGTCCTTTCTGTGCATACACATTGTACTCCCCAAATTTTGTATTCCATATATTGGTGTGGCACGTTTCTGATATCCCAACAATATCTGCCTTTGATTTCTTGACCAGCACTTCAAATTCATAAAATTTATTTACTATACTCTTATCATTGGTGTACACACAAGTATACATGCAACTGTTCTTATTTAGTTAGCCAGATACAGCCCATGTACAAAGGGTACTAGGAAAGTTTTGCAATACGACGCAACAATGAATCACAGGAAGCTGCTTGTTGCTGCATGTTGAGACATGTTCATACGTGCATAGTAGCCGCCGCGCCAAGTCGATGGGCTCAGTTATTCATTAGTAGTGAGAGTGTAAACTGCTTGCGATGGCATCGTGGTCATGAAATGAGATAAGGACAGTTTTGCGGTATAATTTCGTGCGTGGTTTAACCATAGACCAGTGCTTAGAAGAAATGACTCTTGTACTAGATGATGATTGTCCACATCGTACAACGATATTCAGGTGGTATAGAGAATTCCAAAGGGGGAATTTCACTCTGGAGGATTCTGAGAGGCCGGGAAGGCCACGAACGTCAGTTACGGAGGAAAACGTTACTGCTGTGAGGAAAATGCTTGACGAAAACAGGCGAGTGACCTACCAACAGATAGAGGATACTTTGGGCCTAAATGCACCAGCAATTCGTTCGATTCTGCAAGATCATTTGCACGTGAAGAAACTTTGTTCTCTCTGGGTGCCACATCAACTGACTGAAGAGCAGATGACACGACGTGTGACTTGGTGCCGGGAGATGTTAAAAAAGTTTGATAAGGGACAATCTCGGTATGTGAACAACATCGTGACAGGTGACAAGACTTGGCTGTACTATTACGATCTGCCGACCAAGGCTCAAAACAAAGTTTGGGTCTTTGATGATGACGACACACCCGTAATTGTCAGAAAATCCCGATCTGTAAAGAAGAAAATGATAGCTGTATTTTTCAAATCGAGTGGAATTGTGGAACGTGTCGTTTTGGACACGCAGAAGACAGTCACAGCTAAGTGGTATACTGAACAATGCCTGCCTAAAGTCATTGGATCTATGAAGAACCTGCGGCCAAAGTCAAGAATGGACACCTGGTACCTGCATCACGATAATGCTTCAGCTCACCGCGCCAAAGCCTGCACCGAATATTTGACCACGACAGGACTGAAACTTCTCGAGCACCCTACCTACAGTCTAGACCTTGCTCCCTGCGACTTTGCACTGTTCCCGCATGTGAAAATGAAGCTAAAAGGGAGGCGGTTTTCCAGTGATGAGGACCTTCTACGGGCTTGGGACAACGAGTGTGCTTTACTCCCTAGTGAAACTTGGCAGAACTGGTTTAAAGATTGGTTTCGGAGGATGGAGAGGTGTATTGAATGTAGAGGAAATTACTTTGAAAAAATTAAATAAACAAAGCTGTATTGCAAAACTTTCCTAGTACCCTTTGTATTTACTTCATCCATGACTCCCAGCAGTTCCAGAAATCCCTAGCATCTTGCTTCCCACTCCTATATAAACAGTGAAAGAATCACTTTCACCTCTGCCTGATGCCATTGTTAATTTTTTAGACTGTGTATCCCCCCCCACGCTAGCAGTTTTCCGATCCACCTACACTGACTTGAAAGCATCAGCAAATATTCTTGCACCCTTTCTACTCAAGTATATCCCATTCCTGTAGAAGGGATCTCTCCTGTTAACATGCAGACTATGCTGGGAAAATTCTACTCCACGAGCCTTGTACAATCTTTACAGGGCTGAATTAATTGACAAGACTATCATATACTCTCTCCTATTGTGTCTGGGAAGAATTGCAGACACTTGAATTTAACTGTAATTCGAGACTTTTTTTCAACTTTGACTTGTACTTGTCAAGTAATTCCGCAGATCTACTCGTAATGTCATTAGTTCCAATGTATACAACAATATCACCATTTGTGCTCTTAAAAGTGATATCTGCTCTAAGTCATCATTTTTTGTCCCTGGCAGATATACCCTGGTTCTATTCCACCCTATCCTTTTTGCACAATATATTTCCCGTTTCTCTGTCAAGAATTAGTCACAACTCCTGTGGGACCAATGCATTCTGTTTCGGAGATTGCCACTGTGTTGCCTGACGATCAAGTGAAACTCTGCCAGTGAAACACAGAATTTGATGGGCCCCCCCAATTTAAATCCTTCAAGGACATCCACTCTCTTCTTAAAGTTCTCATAAAGGTCCATAATGATGCTGAGTTTGCACCTATTGTTTAATAATTGCAGTCACTCATAAAAAATAGGAACATGGATTTGAAAACGAAAAAGACAATTTTATCTGAAAAAATACAGTAAAATAACAACTCTGGATTCATTCTTTATTCATAAAACAGAAAAACAGTGTAACTGCAATGAACATTACTTAACCACTGTTCGACATATTATAATAAAAATGTATAATAAAATAATTGTCTCATTTTTCAGATCAATCCATTTTTCACTATGTATAAATACATAATACACATTACGAAAATTGGCTCCATTTTAAGTGGAATTTTCTGGAACCAATTATCCTCGGATAACAAGGATCCCTGTATAATTTAAAAATTACATTTTTAAATAACGTCCCATGTTCAATATCAAACAAATCATACCCATTGAGAATGAAGTATATGCTCTACTTTTAGCAATTTTCCAGTCGACTCACGCAAGAGCTCCTGGAGTGATGATAATGTGGGTAAGAGTGGTAGGCTGGTTGATAGAAATGTGGAAAAAAAAGATTATTATTTAGACCATTTGTGCATGGGGCCCTATTCAGCAGAACTGGTTGAACATGCAATGAAAACAACTGACATCCCTGTCAGTTGTTTTCATTGTACTCATCAGTCATTTGGCTGATGACTACAATGAAAACAAATAAGAAAACAAAGAAAATAAGAGCAGACTTCTGCTCTTATTTTCGTTTTCCCAATGTCTGTCACACCAAATGGACTATCATTCGAATATTTAGCCACATCATGTGTGAAATGTGTTAAATTCTGTTTCTTAAAAGCATTACTCCACTCTCCTGTCGCTTGTACAAATTGTACCTACCGTATTTCAATATTGCAATCCCTTCTCACTGGCACCTTGTTGCCAACATCCCTATCTTTGCATTTCTTAACTTAATCAGGACTTCAAATCCATCAATTGTTTACACTTAGAATACATCAAACATGCTTAGAACTAGAGCACAAGCAAGTGTACCTGCAATTATTTTTGCTTTTAGCAACTGTAACACAGCCCATATATTTGATTGTTCTAGGAAAACTCCAAGCAAGCTCAGAATCTCTGATGGACTTGCTTTTCAGGCTACAGTTAATCTATTAGACTGTTTATCAATCTGCCATCTAGTAGTTTTCCGACTCTCTAAAGACAGTCTCGATTTCATTAGGAAATATTCTTGCATTCTCTTTTTATTTAAGTGTATCATATCCCTGTATAAGAGTCTGTTCTATTAACAAGTAGAGGCCACACTGAGAAAAAAATTCAACTCCATGAGCCTTGCAGACATTTTCAAATTTAATCCTAATTCAACCTTTTCTGAACATTGTCTTGTTGTTATTTGGTTTTTAGGAGCATTAGCAACTAAAGCCATATTACTCCGGTTATATGCGTTGGTCATTCCCTGACCTTCCCGCATCCTCCATATTTGGTGGCTCACGGGCTCGAACCCCGGTCTAATCAAGAAGCATGTGCTACGCGCTGCTGCTCCTGCCCACCTGGCTACGGAGGCGTCACATTGTCTTGTAATTTTTAAGTAAATTCTCAGATCTTATACTCTTAATATCATTAGTACCAACATTTAAAATATCAACTTTTGTGCCTCTAAAAGATGATATTTGCTTTACTTCATCTACATTATCCCCTTGCAGACATCACACATGTTTTATATAAGAAAACATTAACTAAAGCAACCCAAAAAAGCAAAATACATTTTATATTAAAAAATAGCATATAATGCTATTCATGAAGAATTTCTTGCAATAAATGAAAACAAACTTTTATATAATAAATTACATAAAGGTAAATCAGGCATTGAAATTGGAAGTATAAATTAAGTAAAACTGATAAAGTCATTAAAGAGCATAAAATAATTAATGAAATTAATAAGATCGGTTAAAAGTGTTGAAACAACAAGCAGCCTTTGGGGCAGAGTGCCACTTTTATCAACTTCAAGAATGCATGGTATGCAGTAGCACATTATGGCAATTGGCACATGACAACTATCATCACATTGCAATTCATGGTTCTTGCAGTAAATGGAATGGCTTGAGCCACGGGCACTGGCAGAAGACACATGAGCATTGAATAACCTGAATGGCACTATATCAGGAGTGTTAAGTGTTGTGCAGTGAAAAAGCAATCACAATTAGCTGTGCAGATAGCCCCCACAGGCTGCAAAACATCATTACCAGTCTTGTTGAAGTAACATACCTGACAACCCAGACATTTAATTTGATAGAATCACCATACAACAGTAAGGGGTGGGCGACTTCGCCCTAGAAATAATGGATTGTAATTTATCGTGGAATTAACTTTTAATAAGATCTATTAAAAGAGCTAAAACATCAATTAGCTTTCAAGGTGGTGTCCCATTTTCAAGTTAAAGAATGTATGACATGTCAGCACAACTGACAAAGGTACATGTGGTACGAGGATATGTGACAGGAATGACTGGTATTCCTGAATTAAAACCCAGTATTTAGGGTTGAATTTGAGTTCCTTCTGACAAGAAGGAAGAGTTGCTAAGGAATTTTTAGCCACTCCCCACCCCCACTTGGCTGTTAGTCTGGCAAGGTTTGCATGATTTGCCTCCTAGAGCTTGGCCTTTTTGTCCATCAAACAGGCAAACCGACTAAATTATTTATGCCACCACCTTCTGAATATTGCATTTAATTTTTTTTTTTTTTCAAGAATGATACCTATTCTCTTTAGCAGCAGTAAGTTCATGGGTGACAAAAAACATTGGCAGATCTTCATTACAATACTGTTCGGTAAAAAAAAAAAAAAAAAAAAAAAAAAAAAGATTGGTTTTGAGGAATCAAAGTCAGGGCCATGTAACCATGGAGGTTAATACATCCAAGCAGTAAAACAGTTTAACTGTGACCTTTTCTTGTAATGAATGGCAGCCTTTGCTGTTTCCATCCAGTACTGTGGACTGCCTAAAAATTCAGAGAACCTGACAGTTGGTTCAGTATGATTATTAAAGAACAGAATGACCCATTCAAGTATCTTGCAGGGGATGGGGGGGGCTAGAATTTGTAGTTTTGCCTCTTCATTTTTTTCCCTTTATGTAAGCTTTTATATTAGTGTAACCAGGAGTACCATTATTTAATAATGTCATGCATATTAGGCATGAAGATGATTTCATCTTCATGCCCAATATGCATGAAGAAGATGTCATCAAGATGATTCAATATTGTCATCAAGATGATCCTTTGCTGTTAAATGCCCATTTTTTCAAATTATGTCCCTTATAAACTCATTTACGCACAGGCATTTTACTCAATATGTAGATATTGAGTAAAATGCCTGAGTAAATGAGTAAAAATTGAGAGAAAATAAAATATTTAATGTTTTATTTTGCCAGTATTTACATCAGGCTTCTTCTGCTCGCTTGACTAATTAAGCCATGAAAGCAGTAACACAATGTCAATAAATAGTGTATGAGCTGGGCAAAGCTGAACAGGTTGTTACATCAAAACAACATTTTGCACTTTGACAATGTATGAGTGTTGCTATTTACTAGATAAGATGCTAAGATAACAAAATTAGATATTAATTTTAACATATGTTTAGTTGAGAAAATAACTATCAAAATTGGGGCAAAAAAGCTTCTCAAAAACTTTTTTTTTTTGGGGGGGGGGGGGAGACACACTGAGGAATTATGCCCAGAATTGGGACAATCCCAGACATCCAAAATATGGATGTCTGGTGACCCTATATTAATGTGGCATTAATGTGATAGGAAATTGTAAGAGAATTAGGTTGGTAGGATGCATCACATCCCAAGAAATTTTGTTCAATTAAAAATGCAATACAGTATTTAAAATTTCTATGAATTTGTTTTTGCTATTTCAATGTTTTAACCAAGGAAATATTTTGTTAGATATAAGTTAAATATAAATGGGTGGGATCTATCCAGTCATATTAAAGGAGGCGGCAAAGGAACTAAACAAACCCTTAGCCATAATTATGAGAGAAACCATGGAGTCAGGAGAAGTCCCCACGGACTGGTGCTAATGTATCCCCAATTCACAAAGGGGGATCAAAGAGTGACATGAGTAATTACAGACCAGTTAGTTTAACCTGAAGTTTAATTTAACTTTAATTGAAGGTAAAACTAGATAGCGAAACACGTAGCACGATACTAAAACTGTCAGCTTAGTATACTATTATCAATTAATCAGTAAAATTTATTAATATTGTTAAACTTCATTGTCAATTAAATTGTACTTTTTTTTAAAAACTAAATACATATAACGACTTAGATTTTACAAACGTAACATTATTAATTAATACATATAACTTGATAGGAGATATGGAAATTGTAGAACGGAACTCGGACATAATACTCGATACTGAAAAACAAAAATAAAAAAATAAAATAAATATATATATATATATATAATATACAGGGTGTCTCAAAAATATTGGTACAAACGTTTAGGGGAAGTAGGTAACATCTAAAGGAACCCATCGTATAGGAACCCATAACCAGAAACGTCACCATAAGTCGGTACGGCGCCTCCGTAGCCAGGTGGGAAGGAGCAGCAGTGCGTAGCACATGCTTCTTGATTAGACCGGGGTTCGAGCCCATCACCACCACATACAGAGGACTTGGAAAGGTCAGGGTATGACCATAGCATATCCCGGAGCAATATGGCCTTAGTTGCTAATGCTCCTAAAAACCAAAATAAACAACAAAAAATAAGTTGGTACACAGCACTGTTCATCAGTTCGCGAGAGGGAAAATTTCTAGTTTACTCATTCAAGAAGTAGTCGCCGCACGTAGAGCATACATCGATATACGAACTGTGAGCTGGCAGACATGCACCTAGTGTATGGATTAGCAGAGGGTCCATATGGTGTGTGTCCCCATGCGGCACAACATCGCTTCGCAATAAATGTGTGGGCAGGTATGGTCTGTGACTGCTTAGTCGGCACATATCTATTACCATCCCGCATGAACTCCGCTAAATATCGGATCTTTCTTGAACAAGTTCTACCAGGGTTACTTGACTATGTTCCAGCAAATGTGAGATGCAACATTGGGTTTCAACATGACGGGGTGCCTGCCCATTATGGAAGGTGTGTTCGTGACCATTTGAACAGGTGTTTTGGGCGTTGATGGATTGGCCGTGGTGGACCCGTTGCCTGGCCCCCATGCTCACCTGATTTATCAAGCCTTGATTTCTTTCTGTGGGGGGGGGCCCTCAAATCTATCGTGTATGAATTGCCTGTGGAGACGGAAATGGATCTCATGGCAAGACTCGTCTGCGCTGCTGCTGCTAGTGTCAAAGAAACTCCAGGTGTGTTCAACCGTGTCCGCCAATCCATGCTGCGTCGGTGTCACGCATGCATCGCGTCTCATGGTGGAACCTTCGAGCATCTGTTGTAACATCATGAAATGCATCCATCTCGTACTCCATTGTTAATATTATGTCAAATAAATGTTTGCTACTAATTACTGTCTTGTGTCATTTCTGCTACTTGTGCCTCTGCTACTACTTTCC
Organism: Mastigoproctus giganteus; assembly: GCF_048544385.1. Lineage (NCBI taxonomy): Eukaryota > Metazoa > Arthropoda > Arachnida > Uropygi > Thelyphonidae > Mastigoproctus > Mastigoproctus giganteus. The sequence continues at coordinate 57,024,565 of NC_143581.1, read as the reverse complement.
CTGTGACGTTTCCGGTTATGGGTTCCTATGCGATTTACATTCCTTTAGATGTTACCTACCTCCCCTAAACGTTTGTGCCAATATTTTTGAGATACCTTTAGGATATAAGTTTGTGCTATAAGTTTAGGGTTATAATTTTGTATTGAAATTGAATCGAAATCAGACTCAAACTGAGCAGCAAAAAGCGCAAGCTAATGGGAGTGCTGTGGCGTAGGGAAGAACTGAGGGGGGAGCTGTCCTCTGAATCAATCACAGCCTTTTAAAATGTACTGCTTATTTGATGTTTGTGGAACAATCGGGGGTGGGACATGATATTGCCAAGGGGAATGTGTTTGTGTGTGCACAATGTAAGGAGTGTGAGGAAATCAGGCGACAACTCAGTGTTGTTATGGGCCTCTATGAGAGCTTCAAGGACAGGGTGGATGCCCTCGAAGGATCTAAACTCAGAGGCCCATCAAGGTCTCAGCTGCCCGCATCAACGGCAGAGCTTGCACTCGAACATCACGCAACACAGCGGCAACCCCCAAGGCAGAATGCGCTGGTCCCACAGGAACTAGTAGTTTTTGGTGACTCTACTGTCAGGGAGACAGGGAACATATTGTGCAAAAAGGATATGTGGAACAGGTTGGTTGATTGGGGATTTCTTTGGTGCATCAGCATCTATGGCCATAGTGTGCCAGGTGGAACAGGACCAGGGTATGTCTGCCAGGGGCAAAGGTTGATAACGTTGTAGAGCAGATATAATCTTTTAAGGGCACAAAAGGTGACACTGTTGTACACGTTGGCACTAATGATATTAACAGTAGGAGACTGGCAGAATTACTTAAAAAGTACAGGTCACTGTTGAAAAAAAAGCCACGAATTACGTTGAATTTGAAAGTGTCTGCAATTCTGCCGAGAGATGATAGGAGGGAGTATATGACAAGAGCCTTGTCGATCAATTCAGCCTGGTCTGTGATTGTTAGCAGGAGAGACTGCTTGTACAGGGATGGGATACACTTAAACAGAAAGGGTGCAAAAATATTTGCTGATGCTATCGAGGCAGTGTTCGGGGGTTCGGAAAACTGATAGCCTGGGGGAGGGATACATGGACTAATAGATTAACAGTAGCCACTAGCAGAGTTGCTTCATCATTTTGGGTGACCTTTCTACATTTTCTAAACATCTCTGAATAGTAAACGGAACAAGCTTGCTCACAGGTTGGTTAACAAAGAATGCAGTATTAGGAATGATTGAAATTCCTACATGTTTAAGTCCTTTTTCAGGCTTTCAGGAAGAGAGAGGTTGGTTTGATGTAAGTTTGTATGTTAACAGCTCTAGTGATAGAAATGATTTTATGTCCATGTTTGCTACTTTTAGTCGTGCAGGGGTGGCATTAACTTTAACACCTCGGTTTCTCAGGGGCAGGAGCAATGCTGCTGGAGTGATCAAGTGGGATTAAAGTTAGTATTAGTTAAAGGAAGGAGAGAGAAAAAAAAAAGGCTTTCCTTTCTCAAAGTTCCTTACAGGACACAAGACAATCTACTTTTAACAAAAACTGAAGAAAAACTGCAAAAACTAAATAAGAACTGTCACTTTAGGAAGAATGTTTTTGAAATCACACTAAGTCACTTGGTCATGAGAATGCCTGGAACCCGAGTCCACTGGACTTAGCTATATGAACTGGCAACATAAGTGTTGCCAATCTATGTATTTTTAATTTTCCCTAAGAGTAATGTTAAAGAAAGAATAAAGCCCTTACACTATAGAACATTAATTTCTAGTTGTGATATTATCACAAGTTAGCTTGATATTGCACAATAAATTAATATCATCTGTTTTACAAAGAATAAAATTGTGATTTAGGCATAATACAAAAGATAACAATTGGGAAAACAGCAGTAGCCATCAAAAAGTTGTTGGAATGATTATGAATTTCGAATATTCAATATCAGTAAAGCACTATTTCCAATGAAAAATCAAAAGGCGCTTAAAATTTGTATTATTCAATATCCCATCCATTCTGTTTTTTATCTTTAAATTGCTAAATGCAACTTCACAAAATATGCAAACAAGAATGACACACACACACACACACACACACACACACACACACACACACACACACACTAGTTTAACAAGTCCATCTGAATTGCTACATAACTTATTGACTTTCAAAGAGAAAAAATATGCTCAGAGCTCAGTAATCATTGAGTATGATGAACACGAACCGATAAATGCAGTTAATTTTTAAGAATTGTTCATTAATTGTACAGTTAAACTCTGTCATAACAAGGAACCAAGGGAATGAAGAATATTGCTTATTATACCCATTATGGTAGCTATATTTTACTTTTGCTTCTACGCATTACATTTATCATGTACAGAGATATATATACTATACTTATGAAAAAGGGATGAAAACAAGAATGAAAAACCACATCCCATGATTACCCAATTAACAATTTATTTGATATATTTATGCAATATATAAATCATTAAAAAAATAACAATAATAATTTCGTTATTAAAAAGTTTTGATGTAATATGTACATTGCTTTTATTTTTTTAAAATAAACTTCCAATGTTGTTTGTTTCAAATTTCTTTTGAGGTGAAATTTATGAGCAATGCCTTTCATTTTAATGAGACAAAATTGAAATTCGGGATGAATGTCATTGGAAACCAATGAAACAAAAAGAGTTTAAAGTAGTTTGTGCCTCTGTGTTTGACGCTACATTATCTGGGCACTTGCCACCATATCCTTCCTCTCTGTTGTCTTCAAAAGCCTCTTTTACGTTAACAGCTCCGAGACTGTCCTCATCTGTTGGCATTTTGGCAGTTACGAGGTTGTTGTACACGGTCTCACAATCATCCACACTTTCCAACCCAGTATCCAAGTCATGTTTCTTCAACCACATTCTTATTGGAATATTTTCATAATTTTCCTCAGTGTCTTTTGCAAACTCTAGTCCTGCCTTATCAAAACAATATTTGATGGTCTGTGATGTAATCTTATATAGGGTGTCTTAAAAATATTGGTACAAATGTTTAGGGGAGGTAGGTAACATCTAAAGGAATGTGAATTGCATAGGAACCCATAACTGGAAACGTCACGGGGAAAAGAGTAGCAGAGGCACAAGAAGCAGAAATGATACGACAGTAATTAGTGGCAAACATTTATTTGACATAATATTAACAATGGAGTACGAGATGGATGCATTTCATGATGTTACAACAGATGCTTGAAGGTTCCACCACGAGAGGCAATGCATGCGTGACACCGATGCAGCATGGATTGGGAGACACGGTCGAACACACCTGGAGTTTCTTTGACAGTAGCAGCAGCGTAGACGAGTCTCGCCACGAGATCCATTTCCATCTCCACAGGTGATTCATACACGATAGATTTGAGGGCCCCCCAAAGAAAGAAATCAAGGCTCGATAAATCAGGTGAGGTGGGAGCCAGGCAACGGGTCCACCAAGGCCAATCCATCGACGCCCAAAACGCCTGTTCAAATGGTCACGAACAAACCTTCCACAATGGGCAGGCACCCCGTCATGTTGAAACCAAATGTTGCATCTCACATTTGCTGGAACATCGTCAAGTAACCCTGGTAGAACTTGTTCAAGAGAGATCCGATATTCAGTGGAGTTCATGCGGGATGGTAACAGGTATGGGCCGACTAAGCAGTCACCGACCATACCTGCCCACACATTTACTGCAAAGCGATGTTGTTCCGCATGGGGGTGCACAAAGTGTGGGCTCTCTGCTAATCCAGCTCACAGTTCGTATATCGATGCATGCTCTACATGCGGCAACTACTGCTTGAATGAGTAAACCAGAAATTTTCCCTCTTATGAACTGATTAACAGCACCGTGTACAGACTTACAGTGACGTTTCCGGTTATGGATTCCTAGTCGATTCACATTCCTTTAGATGTTACTACCTCCCCTAAACGTTTGTACCAATACTTTTGAGACACCCCGTATATTAGATGGCATCAAGGACTGAAATTGAAATTTTTCCTTTCTTTCAGTGGATTCTATAGTTTCCAATATTAAAATTTTTGTAAAATGGTATTTAAAGCTTCTAACAATGCCGTGATCCATAGGTTGGCAAACAGAAGTTGAGTTTGGTGGTAAAAATACAAGTTTGATGTTGGTTAGATTGAGAAGAATGAGATGGGAAATTGTCTAAAATCAGCAAAATGTTTCAATGTGTTATCTAAGCCCTCTGTCCCAGTTACATACTTCTTCAAAAATGGTTGATGCCATCCAAGCTTTTTTGATAGTTTGGTATATTACTGTAAGATTTTTAATGTTTTTAAAACATCTTGAATTTCCCTATTACTTTTTTCAGTTTTACTCATATTTGAACAAATCAGAACGGTTAGTGCTCTTTGGATAAATTTCCACTTGTGCACTTTTCACCTTAACTTGTGGTCATGTACAGAGGCAATCTATAAAACATACTGGCTTCATCATCATTAAAATGCTTATAAAGCCAGTGTGATTTCACAGAAGCCTTTTTTTATATCTGGACACAGTTTCAGTCCAGTCATTACTCACATCGTTGTTTACATAAACAGATTTGCCAATTACCTTATCAAAAACTGATTTCACTTATTTCTTTTTCTGAATCTGTCAAGCCACCCATTATTGCAGACATAATCTGCATATATAAATCGATGAGTCAATTTTGTAGCTTGTAGTTTCAAATTCTTTTTAATGTAAACCAACTCAAAAAAGCTTTATCCAGATCACTTTTATCACACACAAGTTTTTTGCAATGATTCTTTTGAAGTCACTAGTAAAGCTGTTCCGATTTTTACAAATAGTCGATACAGTTGATACATTCAGCCTTAACTTTTTGCAAATTTGGACTTAGAGAATGGAACATTCTCAAAGTCACAAATAATTTTCACTTTCAAACTGATTGTCAAAATTTTTCTTTTCTTCTCTGCCATTTCAAGGTAAAAAAAAAAAAACGATTATTATGAGAGCATCCTTGGACTTGGGGAAAGTCCCCATGGACTGGAACTGTGTAACTGTATCTCCAATTCAGAAAGGGTGATCAAAGGATGATGCAAGTAATTACAGACCTGTTAGTTTGACTTCTGTTCCAAAAAAAAAAAAAAAAAAAAATTGGAGTCACTGGTTAAAGAAGCATTGCAGGATCATTTAGACAAGACTGAAGCAATAATTCAGACACAGCATGGGTTTTTCAAAGGAAAGTCCTGTCTAAACAATATGATACCGTATACTTGCATTTCAGGAAGCTTTTGATACTGCTGCACATGGAAGACTATTGTACAAATTGGAGCAGTATGGCATTAACCGCAAGTTGCTACAATGGATAAAAGGATAGTTGAGTGGGAGAAGATAGTTGTTGTTATTATTTGGATTTTAGGAGCATTAGCAACTAAGGCCATATTGCTCCGGGATATGCCCGGACCTTTCCGCATCCTCCGTATTTGGTGGTGAAGGGCTCGAACCCCGGTCTAATCAAGATGCGTGTGCTATGCACTGCTGCTGCTCCTTCCCACCTGGCTACAGAGGCGCCTGGAGAATATAGAGAATGGTGGTAAATGGTACTGCTCTATGTGGACTAACGTCATTAGTGGTGTCTCGGGGTACCGTGTTGGGCCCATTTTTGTTTTGTATATTTATCAATGATATTGTTGAAGGTATATCAAGCTTAATTTCAAAGTTTGCAGATGATACAAAGGTTGGCAGGTTTGTTAATAACAATAATTACAGTATGCTGCTGCAACAGGATCTGGAAAAGTTGGGCAGATGGGCTGAAAAGTGCAACTGAAGTTTAACATTGACAAATACGAAGTAGTAACCTCAGAGAAATGTACCAATTATGTGGGGTTACAGGGTAGTGGAGAACGAAAGACCTGAGAAAGACCCGGCCGGCCTGCGAACACCGTTTTAGAGCTGTACCCTCGAAATGTAAGGAAGATTGGATCTCGCCATGATGTCCATCATAACCTCAAAAGTCATCAGTCATACTGCATGATGGAAGAGATGGGGAAGGGTTGACCGGGACTTACTCCAGAGAATACACATGGGTTCCACCACTTCGAGCCTACAATAAGCAAAGTGATGGTATTACACCAGCTGATGAGAGACATCTACGACCTAGTATTCCCTGGTAACATAGAGGGGCAGTATTCCTCCATGTGATGTTGGCACCACACCTTGACCCCTGCTCATGTTTCTTCACACCTGGGTGGTTACACACAGTGTGCTTGTGCATGGGAGTTATAGGATTACTAACAGTCCCACCATTGTGTATGAATCACCATCTCCACAGGTGATTCATACACGATAGATTTGAGGGCCCCCCAAAGAAAGAAATCAAGGCTCGATAAATCAGGTGAGGTGGGAGCCAGGCAACGGGTCCACCAAGGCCAATCCATCGACGCCCAAAACGCCTGTTCAAATGGTCACGAACAAACCTTCCACAATGGGCAGGCACCCCGTCATGTTGAAACCAAATGTTGCATCTCACATTTGCTGGAACATCGTCAAGTAACCCTGGTAGAACTTGTTCAAGAGAGATCCGATATTCAGTGGAGTTCATGCGGGATGGTAACAGGTATGGGCCGACTAAGCAGTCACCGACCATACCTGCCCACACATTTACTGCAAAGCGATGTTGTTCCGCATGGGGGTGCACAAAGTGTGGGCTCTCTGCTAATCCAGCTCACAGTTCGTATATCGATGCATGCTCTACATGCGGCAACTACTGCTTGAATGAGTAAACCAGAAATTTTCCCTCTTATGAACTGATTAACAGCACCGTGTACAGACTTACAGTGACGTTTCCGGTTATGGATTCCTAGTCGATTCACATTCCTTTAGATGTTACTACCTCCCCTAAACGTTTGTACCAATACTTTTGAGACACCCCGTATATTAGATGGCATCAAGGACTGAAATTGAAATTTTTCCTTTCTTTCAGTGGATTCTATAGTTTCCAATATTAAAATTTTTGTAAAATGGTATTTAAAGCTTCTAACAATGCCGTGATCCATAGGTTGGCAAACAGAAGTTGAGTTTGGTGGTAAAAATACAAGTTTGATGTTGGTTAGATTGAGAAGAATGAGATGGGAAATTGTCTAAAATCAGCAAAATGTTTCAATGTGTTATCTAAGCCCTCTGTCCCAGTTACATACTTCTTCAAAAATGGTTGATGCCATCCAAGCTTTTTTGATAGTTTGGTATATTACTGTAAGATTTTTAATGTTTTTAAAACATCTTGAATTTCCCTATTACTTTTTTCAGTTTTACTCATATTTGAACAAATCAGAACGGTTAGTGCTCTTTGGATAAATTTCCACTTGTGCACTTTTCACCTTAACTTGTGGTCATGTACAGAGGCAATCTATAAAACATACTGGCTTCATCATCATTAAAATGCTTATAAAGCCAGTGTGATTTCACAGAAGCCTTTTTTTATATCTGGACACAGTTTCAGTCCAGTCATTACTCACATCGTTGTTTACATAAACAGATTTGCCAATTACCTTATCAAAAACTGATTTCACTTATTTCTTTTTCTGAATCTGTCAAGCCACCCATTATTGCAGACATAATCTGCATATATAAATCGATGAGTCAATTTTGTAGCTTGTAGTTTCAAATTCTTTTTAATGTAAACCAACTCAAAAAAGCTTTATCCAGATCACTTTTATCACACACAAGTTTTTTGCAATGATTCTTTTGAAGTCACTAGTAAAGCTGTTCCGATTTTTACAAATAGTCGATACAGTTGATACATTCAGCCTTAACTTTTTGCAAATTTGGACTTAGAGAATGGAACATTCTCAAAGTCACAAATAATTTTCACTTTCAAACTGATTGTCAAAATTTTTCTTTTCTTCTCTGCCATTTCAAGGTAAAAAAAAAAAAACGATTATTATGAGAGCATCCTTGGACTTGGGGAAAGTCCCCATGGACTGGAACTGTGTAACTGTATCTCCAATTCAGAAAGGGTGATCAAAGGATGATGCAAGTAATTACAGACCTGTTAGTTTGACTTCTGTTCCAAAAAAAAAAAAAAAAAAAAATTGGAGTCACTGGTTAAAGAAGCATTGCAGGATCATTTAGACAAGACTGAAGCAATAATTCAGACACAGCATGGGTTTTTCAAAGGAAAGTCCTGTCTAAACAATATGATACCGTATACTTGCATTTCAGGAAGCTTTTGATACTGCTGCACATGGAAGACTATTGTACAAATTGGAGCAGTATGGCATTAACCGCAAGTTGCTACAATGGATAAAAGGATAGTTGAGTGGGAGAAGATAGTTGTTGTTATTATTTGGATTTTAGGAGCATTAGCAACTAAGGCCATATTGCTCCGGGATATGCCCGGACCTTTCCGCATCCTCCGTATTTGGTGGTGAAGGGCTCGAACCCCGGTCTAATCAAGATGCGTGTGCTATGCACTGCTGCTGCTCCTTCCCACCTGGCTACAGAGGCGCCTGGAGAATATAGAGAATGGTGGTAAATGGTACTGCTCTATGTGGACTAACGTCATTAGTGGTGTCTCGGGGTACCGTGTTGGGCCCATTTTTGTTTTGTATATTTATCAATGATATTGTTGAAGGTATATCAAGCTTAATTTCAAAGTTTGCAGATGATACAAAGGTTGGCAGGTTTGTTAATAACAATAATTACAGTATGCTGCTGCAACAGGATCTGGAAAAGTTGGGCAGATGGGCTGAAAAGTGCAACTGAAGTTTAACATTGACAAATACGAAGTAGTAACCTCAGAGAAATGTACCAATTATGTGGGGTTACAGGGTAGTGGAGAACGAAAGACCTGAGAAAGACCCGGCCGGCCTGCGAACACCGTTTTAGAGCTGTACCCTCGAAATGTAAGGAAGATTGGATCTCGCCATGATGTCCATCATAACCTCAAAAGTCATCAGTCATACTGCATGATGGAAGAGATGGGGAAGGGTTGACCGGGACTTACTCCAGAGAATACACATGGGTTCCACCACTTCGAGCCTACAATAAGCAAAGTGATGGTATTACACCAGCTGATGAGAGACATCTACGACCTAGTATTCCCTGGTAACATAGAGGGGCAGTATTCCTCCATGTGATGTTGGCACCACACCTTGACCCCTGCTCATGTTTCTTCACACCTGGGTGGTTACACACAGTGTGCTTGTGCATGGGAGTTATAGGATTACTAACAGTCCCACCATTGTGAAGGTGGAAGCAGAGCAATTGGCTTTCACAGACCATCCGGACTTTGCCGAAATTGAATTGAGTGTCACCCAAATAATATCAGTTCCATCAGTGTTTTAGATTCTGGGGTAGCAAGTACAACTTGTCTGGTACATCTGAGAGAATGTCTGTGACAACCTCAAGAACAGTGTTCGCAGGCCGGCCACTAGTTAGTACACTGGACCGAACCTATTGGTAACACTTTAGGAGGTTTCCTGATAAGTTAGTGTATAATCTTGCTGCTTCTATTCTCCCAGATAGTGACTAGAGGGAGTCTGAGATGACGAGTAGTGTGTATGTGGGGGCATTGTCGAGGCGACGTTATGTCAAGGATCTGGGTATATTCTTACCATGTGTACACATTATCCAAAAATTTCATTACAGCATACAGCATCCCCCCGCCACTTTTTTACTATTGAATACACCACGAATTGTCAAACTAATAGATAAAGCTTATTTGTGAAAAGATCTAAATCTCCCAAACACTTCCTAATTCATTTCACAAATATACTTGGTCTCAGTTCTAATCTCAACGATGTCCATTTCCACTTGCAGTCTGCCAAACCCCATGTACTTTTTCTGACAGAATCTCAGTTATCGGTTGATTCAACTACTGCTCATCTCAGTTTCCCAAATTATCCACTGTATGATTTCTTTCTCATCAAAGGTGGTACTTGTTCATATGTCCATTCCGATATTCCCTGTCAGAGACTTGGTAATTTGGAATCTCCTCTTTTTGATCTTCTCTGGCTTAAAATCTCTCTACCTTACTGTGTCAAATTCATTTGTTGTCTCTACCGTTCTCTCAACTCCACTAATCACTCGGAGCTCTTCGATTTCCTGTCTTTGCAACTTGACTTTCTCCAGTCCAACTTTCCTAACAGTGATGTATTTCTTGGTGATTTTAATATTTACAACTCGAGCTGGCTTCCATTTTCTAGTCACACCAACCCAGCTGGTCGAGATGCTGAGGATTTTACAATTACTAATGACCTTGCACAGATTGTTTATTTACCTACAAGAATACTGGAAATCCTAACCATACAATCAACATGCTTGATCTTTTTCTCACAAACAATCCTTCTAAGTACACGGTCGAAGTGAGTGGTCCTTTACATACCTCAGATCACAACTTGGTGATTGTATCTTCTCCAATGGAGACATTATCTCATGGCTATTCCCAGCCTCGTGTTGTTAGCATTACAAGAATGCAAAATGGGATGACCTGCAAGATTTATTTTCTTCTTTTTCTTGGTCACACAAAAACGTCTGTTTCAAAACATCTGATGTCAACTTTTGCTCAGATCAAGCCAGTGAAATTATTCTTGTAGGAATGGAATCCTTTATCAGACACTCCACTTTAAAATCTCATCGTTTATCTAAACCTTGGTTTTCCAATAAATGTGCTAAGGCTGTTCAGGAGAAGAATGTTGCATATCATAATTGGCTTGTTTCCATTTCTTCATTCATTTTTTGCCTACACCAAAGCTCGCAACTATTGTAAAGCAGTTATTAATCAGTCCAAATGAGATTTTTAACAGGCTAAGAGTACCAAACTTGCTTCTTGACCCAATGTTAGATGAGCATTCTGGTCTCTTGCCCATCTCTACTCCCACTTCTGTCCAAACCAGATAGTTCTGTTGTCACTTCCACCAAGGATAAAGCTGACCTGCTAGCATCCCATTTTTCTTCCAACTTGTGTATTAATGATCTTGGCAAAATACCTCCAACCATTGCCAACAGGCTTCATTCAATGCCTCCTGTGGTCTTCCATCAAAAGGATGTCAGAAGGATTTTGATGAATTTTTTTTTTTTTTTTTTTAATATATATAAGGAGCATTAGTAACTAAGGCCATATTGCTCCGGGATATGTGGCGGTCATTCTCTGACCTTTCCGCATCCTCCATATTTGGTGGTCTAATCAAGAAGCGTGTGCTACGCACTGCTGCTCCTTCCCATCTGGCTACGGAGATGCCTAAAATCTTGATGCTAAGAAAGCTCCAGGTCCTGATGATATTTCTCCACTTATTCTCAAAACCTGTGTCCCGAACTTACTCCTGCTCTTTGCTGCCTTTTTTCACTTTCTTATTTGACAGGTGTTTTCCCTTCTGCTTGGACATTTTCTCATATTTCGCCACTTTTGAGAAACCTTGCCCTGTTCAATCAGCTTCAACTTCTCGAATATCCACAACCAATTTCTTAAATGCCGATCTCCAGGTAATTCTCCAGTGGGGCATAGACAACTTAGTTGATTTAAATCCTTCTAAAACTCAGTCTTGCCTTATATCTCGCAAAAAAGGATTCTTCTGATCCTATGCTTAGCTTTGGAGACACTCCGATTTCTAGCCAAGTTGATATATCTCTTTTGGAGATTACACTGACTTCTAATCTTTCTTGGCACAAATTCCTTACAAATATTGCTTCCTCTGCATCTAAAAATTGGTTTTCTCTTTTGCTCTCTGCGTTACTTTTCTTCTATACAGCTGTACACTCTGTACAAATCTCAAATCCGCCCTACCATGGAATATTGTTCCCACATCTCGAGTGGTGCCCCCAAAACCTCTCTCAGGCCTCTAGATTTCACACAGAAGAGGGCAGTTAGGTTAATTAATGACTCATATCTAACAGTCTCTCCACTCGATGTCTCATAGATGTAGTTTCTGCTGCATGCCTTTTCTACAGATACTTCCATGGGCACTGTTCTTCTGAATTGGCTTCTATAATTCCTGCTCTCTCAAAACAGTCCGAACACGTGTTGCCACCAGCCAACATCCATTTACTGTCCAACTTCAAACTCACAGAACCAACTTTTCATCTTCCTTGTTTATTCATTGAACTGCGGTTTTCTGGAACAATCTTCCTTCATACGTATTTCCTAAAAATTACAGTCTACAGAAGCTCAAGTCTAATGTCAACAAATATGTTCTCTCGTCTTCTCAACCTCCAACCCAAGTAGGGTATTAAGTACTATAGGTTCTAATACCTCTCATGTTTGGGGTTTTTATAAAAATAAAAAAATGAAATTAAAATAAATAAATAAATAAATAAATGCAGAGTTGCTAGAACAAGTATAGAGAAGGGCAACAAGACTGGTGAAAGCAAAAAAGGTGTTTTTACGAAGAAAGGCTTATGAATTAAGTTGTGCAAATTGCAGCTTCTGGGGACTCGTCACCTAACAGGAAATCTGAGTGAGGTGTATAAGGCCTTGAATGGATTGAGCAGGCTTAATGTTGATGAGATTCTTAAATTAGACAATTTATTAGAGGGAATGGATTTTATGGAAAATGTATATTTTCCATTAAATGTATTAAATGTAAATTTTATTAAATGTATTTCCATTATTAAATGGAAATACATTTAATTCTTAAATGTATTCAAACTATCCATTTCCAAAAACGTCAGGTGAAGTTTGTTCCAACAATTGCCTGCTCACTGACTGAAAGCAAATTTTTGTACATCCATCCCACAACCATTTTTAAATTTAAATATGTCATGTGTGCCATCCAAGCAAGAGTTAGGAGGCCATCATAATTTCATTTACTCAATCGATTTAAGGCCTTAAACACTTCAGTCAAGTCTCCTAACAGGTGTCTAGTTTACTAATACTGCAATTCAGACATCTGAATTGTTTCATGGTAAGTGTACCACTTTTGGTAATAGTAGTGGCAAGAGGGATGTGGAAAGAGATAATGGATAATTTCATAAACAGGCAAAGCAATAACTGATCTTTTTCCCTTATACAGTAGTTTGGCCAGTGTTCATTGTAATGACTTAAATTGATTTCAGTTGTAATGGCTCATTATACCCATAAAAAACAATTTCCAATCAACTCTTCTCTATTTGCTCCCAATAGCCGAAATCTCATTATAAATGAGTTCGACTGGACTGTATTTTAATCTGTTAGCATATGCAAGTGAAAATAGCAATGATATGATGTCAAAACTAACAACACCCTTTAGGAAATGACCCCCCCCCCAACTAACCTTCCCCAAAAAAAGGGTGTTGCCATTTTGGAAAGCTTCTGCAATAATTTTTTTCTAATTTTTTAAGTGTGGGGTTGGAGTTTTTGAGTCTTCTCTTTTGAATTTCTTCAAAGATATTTAATTTTTGTTTAATCTAGTATTTTTTGCTTCTAATGTCAATAAAAGAATTTTCATATGAGATATAAATATATATTTATATAATTAAAAATTTCAATTTATACAGACTAAAATAAAAAGTATTGTAAAAAAGTAGTGCACGTCCACTAATATCATTTACAAAATTTTGGTATTCACAATTAAATACTAATGGAATGTTATAAATATTTAAACATTTCTGATATATACAGATATCTCAGATTGATTAAAATACATTTACACTTTAAGAAGAGAGAGAGAGATCATACAGATATAACTGAATTGCCACTCATAGTTACTGTAATGTTAGAGCCCATATCTGTAATGAAAATAAGTTCTCCTTCATAATGACCAACTGTGACAGGTTTGAAATGAACAGGCAAACATAAGTAATGTTTTTTCCTGAAATTAGACAAACAAAAGCAGCATATAAATCTAGATTTTCTATACTACACTAAATAATTTATATATATATAAAAAAAAAAAACCAGCAAAAGGACTTACCTTATGGTTAACGAATCATATTTGACAAAAAAGGGTGCTTGAGGTTTAACAACATTCACCTGAAAGTATTTATAACGAAAAAATAAAATAAAAATAAAGAAAAAATAAGACATCAAAAAGAAAATTTCAGAGCTGCAGTTATTTTCTGTGACATGAGATTGATTGTATTATGAAAACTACCATTTGATTATCTATTTAAATGTTAGTGAAGGTTAATTTTAACCTATTTAATTACAGCACTTGGAAAAAAAAAAAAAAAATTCAGAGGGGGATTGAAGGGGGATTGAATGCAGTTTTATTTTTGGCAGAGACATGATATTCAATTTTGAATATACTAAGCTTGTTTCTTAGCAAAGACACAAGGGGTCATCAGAACCACTAACAATATTATATTAAGTTACTTGTGTTATGAAATATTTTTAAATGAATGTTTTCCTGTTAAAACCATCATATAAAATATATTAATAACAGTTTACTAATCAGCATTAATCGAAGTCTTATATTTAACAAAACAAGATTGGTGAGAGGAACAAAGAGTTGCTCCTACAAAGAAAGGCTTAAGTTCTGCAAGTTGCAGCACCTGGAAACTAGGCACCTGTGAGGTGATCTGATCGCATTTTGTATAAGACTTTGAATGGTTTGAGCAGGCTCAATGCTGATGGGATACTTCCGCTTGCTCAGAATTAAGAACGTGAGAGGGCATAGATTCAAATTGAGGAAAGACAGTTGTAGAATAGATGTGCGGAAGTTTGTCTTTAGCCAGCGGGTAGTTGATCGTTGGAACAGACATCCATCTGTTGTAGTGGAAGTTAATAGCTTAAATGAATTTAAGACTGAATTAGACAAACATTTGGAGTGACTGGATGGGCAAATTGGGAAGTTTTTTCCTTTTTCCTTTTTTTTTTTTTCTTTTTTTTTTCTTTTTTTTGCTGATGCTGAATAAGCTCACTTTCTTGCATCATATGCCTCAAGTAATGCTATTATCAGATCTTCATGATCCATTTATGCTGATTACTAATGCTTGGAATTAAGGTCTTTGAATGTGGAATGTAAGGTCAACTAGTACATCATCACACAATTGACCCTGGGAGGAAAAGGGAGTCAAAGCCATACTTTTGCCAAGAATTTACAAATTCAAAAATATCATTGATGTAGGTTGCAATGAAGCATTTTAAAATTTTTCCAAGATTTGCAAGCAGAAATGCTATTAGGCAATATGCTTTAGGAGATCTACCATATTTTTGAATAATTTCAGGAGGGCACACTTCTACATGTCAGGGGAAACACATTTATTATATCTGCAGATTGATCATTAATAGGGAAAAGTCTGTTCAAAATAGTGTTGACTGATTACACTAGTTTTTTGAATGCTTCTGTGTAACAGTGACCTTATTGTAAGATATCTTAAAATCACCATACATATTACAGTAAAACCCCGCTATTTGTGGTATCTGTATTCGCGGTCACTGATTTAATATAAAATGAAACCTAAAAAAAATGGAAATTTTAAGCGCCGAGAACATTTTTCGTCATAAAAAAAAAACATGGGTGTGGCTAAAATTATCTTTCCCGGTCAAAACAGCACTCAGTGGGTGGGTGGGGGGGGGGGGTGACAAAATCGCGAGCGTGGATGTTTCTCGCTAATCCTTGTTCAGTATGTGTTATGTGCTTGTCATAGAAGGTTTCATCATTTGCTTTTAATTTATATGCTCATAAATCGAATAAATTTTTCAATTTATAAATTGATATGCTTACAAAAGTGATAAATCTACCGTTTTGCAGTGTAAAACAAACTTTTTTGAGTGTGTTAAAGGAAGAAAGTGACTTGATTGTGGACAAGTTCTTTCTAACGCGTACAAAAATATGGCTACGAATAACAAGGGAAATGTGAAAAGATCAAAGAAGGTGATGACATTAGCAAATAAAATTGAGTTATTAGACAATTTCTAATGGTGAAAGTGTCTCCTCAGTGGGAAAACATTATAAAATCAATGAGTCAACGGTACGATCAATCAAGAAATCAGAAGAAAAAATCGCCATAGTGTCCGAGAAAAACGGTAATTAGTTCAAAAATTTGCTCTGTAACTCATGATGTTAAATTAGAAAAAATGGAAAAGGCTTTAAATCTGTGGATAGAAGACCGAACTTAAAATAAAATTCCGTTAAGTTCGCTCATCATTCGTGAAAAGGCAAAACTCCTTTATCAACACATTAGCGAAACTGGTGATAGCACTGGCGGGATACGGTTTTTAGCTAGCAAAGATGCTGGTTTGAAAGATTTGTTTGAAATTTCTAATAAATATTACATTTAATATTAAATTGTTTCTTATTTTCATTTCGATGCCATATGCTTGCATTTCACTATGTACTGTCTATGTACATAATCATATTATGAAGGTACATATAATACATACACAGACAAAATTTTAGACTAGTTTTTCTTATATATTTCATACTTTGAAACGGAATCCCTTTATTACTATGGGAGCCATAACTCAGTATTCGCGTTTTCAGTATTCGTGGCATTTCTCAGGAATGTAACCCCCATGAATAGCGGGGGTTTACTGTATATAGTTTATCCACTTTGGGAGAGGGCCAGTCTCTCTCTCTCTCTCTCTCTGTTTTTTTTTTTTTTTTTAACTTTGAAACTTTTGATAAGCTTGGTGGACTTTGACTTAGTGAAAATGGTGGTGAGTCATATGTCCACCATGAAAAATTTTTGAAGAAACAGTTATTCTTGGTAGAGATCATTTCTTTTAGTAGCAGATCCTGAGTGTACAAAAAATCAGAAGCAGAAAGTGATTTAAAATTTGGAAGACTAACATGTGAAAAACTATATTCAATAGATTGATCAAACCTATTCCATGGGCCTCTGTAGCCAAGTGGTCAGGAGAGGTGGTGCAATAGCACACACTCTTTGAGTAGACAGGGGTTTAAGCCATTGACTGCTAAACATGGTCGATCTGCCAACCCACACTAAACCAGCATGGCAGATTATGGTCCAATTCCCTCAACATGAATTGTCGAGGAGGCTTCCATCCTGCAGTGGGTTGATGATGGCTTCAGTTTACCTTTTTTTTTTTATTCCACTTAATGTGCTTGATAAAATATCTATTGTATGGGGAGGAGAAAATATTGTCATATCGAAATCAGGAAACACTTAAACCACGCAATAATTACAGCAAATTAACCGCATTAATTTGCTGTGACTATTTCTTGATTAGCATTAGCATACTATGCAAGAAAGCAAACTTATGAAGCACCAGCCACAAAAAATAATAAAATAACACCCTTCCCATTTAAATCATCTATTCACTCCAAATGCTGGTCCAGCTCAGTCTTAAACTTATTTTAAGCTATCAACTTCCACAACAAGAGATGGAAGTCTCTCCAGCAAACAACTACCCGCTGTCTAAAGGCAAATTTCCGCACATCTATTCTACAACTGTCTTTCTTCAGTTTGAATCTATGCCCCCCTCAGGCTTTTAATCTGAGCAAGAGCAAGAATCCTATCAGCACTGAGCTTGCTCAACCCATTCAAGGCACTAAACATCTCAATCAGATCACCTTGCATGTGCTTGTCTCCAGAGGATTCAATTTGCAGAACTTAAGCCTATCTTGGTAAGAGCACCCCTTTTTATTCCCCTTACCAATCTTGTTGCCCTTCTTTGTACTCATTCTAGCAACTCTACATCATTCCTAAAATGAGGCCTCCAGACCAGTACACAGTATTCAAGGTGAGGCCTGACCATTGCCTTGTACAATGGAATAATCACCTGCTTGTCCCTGCTAGCAAAATTCCTACATATTATTGACAAGACTCCATGACCTGCTCTGGGAGCCTGTCTGCACTGCTTAGTGAACTTCATATATGACTGCACAATTAACCCAGGTCCTTTTCATTTACCACTTCCCTGAGTGTAGTACCACACAGTTGGTACATTTCTCTTCGGTTATTGTTATCCATATGCAGTACATTGCATTTGTCAATGTTAAACTTCAGTTGCCACTTTTCAGCCCATTTTTCCAACTTATCTAGATCCAGTTGGAGTAGCATACTGTCTTTAACAACCCTGCCAACCTTTGTATCATCTGCAAACTTGGACATTAAACCTTCATCAATATCATTGATAAATATACAAAACAATGAGCCCAACACCGAACCCTGGGGAACTCCACTAATAACACTAATCCACGAAGAGCAGTGTCCATTGATTACCACTCTCTGTCGTCTCCCACTCCATCATCCCTTTATCCATTGAAGCAACTTGCCCTTAATGCTATACCGCTCCCATTTGTAAAGCAGTCTTCCATGTACAACAGTATCAAAATCTTTCCAGAAATCCAAGTATATAATATCAAAATTATTTTTTGCATCCAGTTCCTTTGTGGCCACATCATAGTATCCAATCAAATTGGTCAGACAAGACCTCCCTTTAACAAACCCATGCTGTGTCTTAACCAGTACTGCAGTCTTGTCTAGATGAGCCTGCAATGCTTTTTTAACAAGTGACTCCATTATTTTTTCCGGAACACAAGTTAAACTAACAGGTCTATAGTACTTGTGTCACCTTTTGAACCCCCTTTGCGAATTGGGTATACATTTTCACATCTCCACTCCAAGGAAGCTCTCATAATTATGACTAAAGGTTTGCTTACTTTCTTTGCTGCCTGCTTTAATATAACTGGATAGATCCCATCCAGCCCAGGTGCCTTCCTTATATTTAACTTCAACAATTTCTCTTCCACTTTGCTCTCAGTTATTACAAAATCACTTAGCTCCCTTTTAGAGTTTGATAAGCTTTTGGCATTTCCCTCCTTGAATAACTCCTTGTGGGTGAATGTACTTGCAAAATACTCATTCAGTTTATCAGCTGCACAATCATCTATAGTCAAACCATGTATGTTAAGTGCCCCAATCTGATTCATCCCTTTCCTTCTAGGGTTTACATAAGTAAAGTACCTTTTGCTGTTTTTCTTTGCATCCTTTTCCAAAGATTTCTCATAATCTGCCTTTGCCGGCCTAATCTCCTTTGTGACTTGATTACAGACTAGCTTATATCTGACAGAGGCTTCTGTTCTGCCTGATAATTTCCATGCATCCCATGTATTTTTATTCTCTGCTACGAGCCTCATTAATTCACCTGACATCCATTTAGGCCTAAACTTTAAACTGTATTTCTTAGTTGGTATGAAAAGCCTAGTAGCCTCCAAGATTAAGTTTCTGAAGGCTTCCCATTTAGAATTCACCATTTGTAACATCATCAGTTGATCCCACTGTATAGAATTTAAAAACTGTCTGTGACCACTGTATTCACCTTTATAAAAGCAAAAACCTTTTCCTTTACCCTTGATGGTAGTCGCATCTTAAAGTAAATCCCACATCAGTGATTGATTGATTTAGAAATTCTTGGCACTGCGGCTAAAATGCACCTGGAAGGTTTTTTACAACAGTTTTGTTTGTATTCGTATTTTGCTGTGAATAGTTTCCAAGTGTCATGGAGTGACTATAGCTTACTGCAGAGATTATATGTGGTTTCATATTAGATGACAGAAATTTATTTCCTTGAGGAACTGAAAATCGTCTGCTATATTTTTCCAACCTTTCAGTATGGTTTTGAGAGTGAGATAGTGATGTTTGGTTATCAACTCTGAAGCAATTACGGCACTCAACTGTAAAAGCTGGACATGTAATAAGTACATGTTCTACTGTTTACCATGTGTGACAGGTTGTTGTTGTGTTAGTTGTTGGTGCATCAGCTTCTATGGCCATAATGCACATCCCAAAGTTTTGCATTTTCTACTCTGATCTCTTGCAATTGACACTCAAATAAATGCCCGATTATTATTAAATTTTTCACAAATTAATTAAATTAATTAAATTAAATTATTCACAAAGTATTTAATGGAGAGAGGGAGTATGATTGTATACATCAATTTACAGTGACATTTTGCTTTTTAAATCTGATTATAAAAGCCTATTAATTTTAGATAGTGGAAAACCTCTCGTATATTATTTTCTTCACTTAAAATGTTTTTCAGAGTAGAAGTGTCTTAAATTTAATTACGGATTTAAAGGCTGTTTTTCTTTCATTTGTAAAGGCTGGACAGTCTAGTAACAAATGTTTAACTGGTTGTTGCACATGGCATGATTACATTGGGGCGGTTCTTCGTCTCTAAGATAGGAATGAGCAAGATATGCATGTCCTATCTTTAACCTGGTAAGGATTACTTCTTCTTTTTGCATATTTCTTTCGCTGGACTTCCACTTCTTTAAATCTGTTTAATCTGATAGAGTTTATTATAAGTTTGCTTGCTCCAAATTTTTTACCACTGTTCCTTGCTGTTCATTTTGATGTTATGCCTGTAATCTGTGTGACAGGTAGGACATAGAGGGTAATGACAGTGGCTGAAATGAATGTGTCCTATTCTTAATCTTGTGAGTATCACTTTGTCATGTCTGTTTTGTTGTATGCTGGATTTCTATGGTTGAAGTAAACTTTTATTTTGGTGCAATTTGTGACTGGTTAGAACTTGCCATTGCTGTTGCCAGTGGTGTATCCCCCGCTGTTATGAATAATTTTTTTGTAATCTGTGGAAGGAATGGATTCGGGTGCAGAAATGTTGCTGTTGGCTTTCTTAGCAGCTTTGTCTGCTTGTTCGTTACAGTATATTCCAACATGACGTGGGATCCAGCAAAATCTTATGTTATGACTTTGTATAAGGTGCTTCGATACTCAGCACTGAATTTATTGTTGCAGTGGATGTTTATTAGAGTTGGCATTTTGTATAGCCATCACAGAGCTAAGGGAGTTAGTGAAAATGATGCTGTTTTGTGAGCTTGAGTATTTGATTTGGTTTAGCACTAACATAATAGTTTGCAGTGCTGCGGTATAAATTCTGTAGTCTTTTGGGAGTTTTTGGACTGTGGTGATATCAAATGTGTAAACTGCTGCTTTTACATGATATTCAGTTTTTGAGCCATCTGTATATAGGAAGCGATGAATGATCTAAGAATTGTGACTTGTAAGCAGCATGCAGACATTGATAGTTGATATGTGGAAGTGCTTGTTTGTCCCAAATGTGGAAGGAGAAGTCGTATGTAGGCTGTTTGACGATCCATGGTGGTGTAGACTGCTTCATCAGTGGAGTTATATTATAGAGGTTAAGATCTCCACTGAGGAGAAGGTTTTTGATTCTTTGTTGTTGTTGGTAATGTTATTCCCATTCTGGTGTAAAAAGAATTTTCTGTGGGAGGTGACCGGTAGGGATTTTATTTTAGTTGCACAAGAAAGTAATTGGTTATGTCTTCTGATTTGTAGTGGAGGTTCTTGGGGGCCTCCGCACAGGCAAAGTATGGAAAGCTCCAAGAGTTATTTGGAGTGCGTAGTGATGTATTGGATCAGGCCACCTCAGGGCTGTTGTTTGTTGTTGTTTTTTTTTTTTGGTGCAAGGGCTACTTAGGCCATATTGCACCTATCACCGTTATGAATGTTACATATGCATGGTGACTGTAATGGCATTACTTATATAATTCTATCTTTTTCATAAAGTGAAAGAACTCCAACAGATTAGCCTCGTTACCAATGATGTGGCAGAGTGTTAAGGGTTCTTTAAGGTTTGGCAGAAAGCTAAAAGAGACTTGGCGGGCAGTGGTGTATAAAGTACACTCAACAAAAATATGCTTCATTGTAAGTGGACAGTTGCACTGTGTGCATTGTGGAGGATCATTACCTGTGAGGAGATAAAAGTGGGTAAGATGACTGGCCAATTCGCACTCTGGTTAAGATTACTTCCTCCCTCCTGTTTATACGGAAAATGGAGGTCCACAGTTGCGGTTCAGGTTTTATTTGGCGGAGTTTATTATGCGTTTGGGCTTGCCATTGAATTCTCCATTGTTCTTTACACATTCTTCGAATGTTACTTTTGTAGTCAAGATACGGAACGTAATACTGTGATAATTCTCTGTTGGATGGATGTTTAGTGACATAGTCCGCACATTCGTTTCCTAGTATCCCAGCATGGCCTGGGGTCCAGCAGAAAATAGCCACTCGTTGGAGTTCTTGAAGATGCATCAGTTTGGATTTTATGAGCTTTATTATAGGATGTGTCTGAGAAGAATTGTTCTGTAACGCTATAATCGCACTCTGGGAGTCCGTATATATCATGCTTTTATGGATGGACAGAGGGAGGATATTTTCTACTGCAAGTTTGATGGCGTATAATTCAGCTGTATAGCTGCTGTATTCATTGGGAAGTGATACGGAGAAAGTTTTGAGGGAAAAGGGCTGATGCACCCTACTGCACTCTCAGATTTTGATCCGTCAGTGTATATTTTTGAAAAATGCAGATAATTTTGTGTGGGGGGCAATATGGAGTTGTTGTATATTGACATTTGCAAGAATGCTTTCCCCAGTTTAGAAAATAACTGTCACAGAGTGGTTTAATAGACATCCATGGGGGATCCATACTATTTAAATCTTGAAGAACTTTATCAGGATGTATATTCCAAGTTTGTGATAATGCTTGAGCTCTGAGAGCAAAAGGCTGAACTGCCCTAGGTTTATTTCTATAGAATGTTGTGAACTGAGGGTCATTAAGTATTGGCCTAATGGGATGGGTAGGCAGACTTTGGATTTTAGTTGTATAGTTAAGAAGTAACATCTTTCTCCTGAGGCTTAGAGGAAGTTCATGAGCATCAATATAAAGACTTTGAACTGGTGAAGTTCTATAAGCGCCTATAGAAGTCCTCAGGGCAGAGTGTTGAATTGGTACAAGTCGCGCTAGCACGCTCTCCCTAGCAGAATCATACATCGGGGCACTGTAGTCAAGGCGAGATCTGATCAGGGCTCTATACAAATGAAGTAACGTGTACCGATCTGTACCCCATGATGTAGAAGAAATGACTCTGAGTATGTTCATTTTTTTCTGGCAAGACGTCTTTAGATGTTTAACGTGCTCTATGAAGTTCAACTTATTATCGAAAGTCAGACCAAGCAGACGAATGCTGTTCACAACTGAGATAGGCTGGTTTGTTAAGTGTACCTCTGGATCTGGATGCATCTTCCATTTGTTATAAAAGTGAACTACTTTAGATTTTGAACAAGAGAGTCGATACCCATTCTGTGCCATCCATAACTGAATATTATTAATTGAAATATGGAGCTGCCGCTCAATGAAGGTCATGTTTTGCGAATTGCAAGAAACAGTGAGATCATCGGCATAGAGGTATGAATTCACAGTGCTGGGAAGATTTTTAGTCATGTGATTTATTCTTATTGTGAATAAGGCTCTGCATTTTCACCTTGGCCTTGTCACTATTCTGCACTCATGCAATGGTATTACAGAATGGGATTATATAACTTATCACTGTCTGTTGAATGAACTCCTTCAACCTTTCTGATTTCTAGTTTTGGATCAATCTTTCTTGGGGGTGAACTAAGATTCATGAATAATAGAGGTAATTTTCAGAAGTTTAAAAATTTTGCACCTTCTGTCCTCACAAGAAAAAACACAAATTATTACAAATAGGAATTATGCAATTGTAACACAGTACTAATTAACCCCTTCCCGAAACATTTTTTCCCTTAAAATGTGCCATAACAGATTGACGTTTTTTTATTTTACAGATGCACATGCGATTAATGCATTAAGTATGCATCATGCAAATACTTGTATAGTTTTTATGTTTTTTATATATTTTTTAGTAGAAAATACATGGGAGTAATTAACCCATTTGGGCTATCCTGGGTTATCTGTGTATGCCAAAAAGTTTGCAAATTATAGATTTTTTTTAAATAAATTAGCTAAAAGAAAGGGACAGAAAAACACTCTTCACTACTCATTATATAAATAAATTTAAAAAATCAAGTGGAATGCACAAGCAGTAACCTCCCACCACAAGAAATAACCGTGAACTAACTACATTCTGACACACAGCCGCCGCAAATGGATAGGCGATGTAATGTTGCCTACGGGCAACAGTTCAAGAGGACGCCGAAATATTTTTCAATTTAGTTTTCTAATTGGTTAACACTTATCAGTATTCAGCATTTAGGATGGCAAATTTTATTTGGCTTAATGGCAACACAGGAACACATGCTACTGTTCTGACATTGCTGTACAATAAGTAAATATAAGTAAAATGAAAGCCAGTCATCTGCTGCCAGATGTAAGAAAATCCCGAGAAATAGCAGGATTTATCTGGCTACTGTAAAATTAGCCAGATAAATGCCCGAGAAAATGTTGCAATCCTAAATTTGGAGGTATTATTGTATCCAGAGATATTTTGTGTAGTTCCAAATATGACATATCTCGGGATAATACATGAAGGGGTTAAAGAAGCATATCTTTTCGACAAAGGCCTTCAAAGAATTACTTAGTTACAATGTGGCATGATTTTCATCCAACTAATCAAGACAAATGGCTTCTGACTTCCTGCTGACACCAGTATACAGTGGCCACATTGTGACTCTTGTGAAGAGGCTGGATTTTTTATTTTATTTATTATTATTTATCTTTCTGAGATCTCTTTTAGGGTACAGAATTTGCTGGCCTCTTCCTGTTGTGAAGAGATTGATCCCCTGTATAAAACTGCTGGCACCGTAGGACTTACTCTATATGGCTGTGGGATTTAGTCCACTAAAGACAGTATGAAGTAGCAGTGGAATGCCCTCTTGTGGAGTGTACAGGTACTGGGAAGCAGCCAAAAAAACTAAACTAAACTAAACTAAACTAACCCCCCCCCCCCACATTAAGCAGTCTACAGATGGTTTTGGAGTTTGGAATTAAGCAGTCTACAGATGGTTTTGGAATTGGTAGAGTTGAAATTCAGTGTTAGGACTAGTACTGTTTTCTTTTTTCTTTCTTTTTTGTATACAGGTCTCATCTATTAAGTAGACTTAAAGAATAATAACGTTTAACTAACCACCAAAAATTGAGTCATGTTCATAATGAATAACTTTTTTTAAAACTAATTAAAAATTTAAACAGATCATCGCCACTGCTTCAACAGTTACAATTAAAACAAAAAGTAGAATAAAATAACTTACTTTACAATCCATAGCCGACCTGTTCTTCAATGTAAGTCGAAAACTTCTGTCTTCATGGCATTTTGTTGGGGAAAATTCTATCTCATTGGTGTCAGCAAAAACCAGCTGACTAAATTTAGCATCACCACAGCCACCACACATTTCATTTAATGTCACACTGAAATGCACATAATAGATAATCAAATCAAACTGAAAACCATCCAACTAATTAAATATTTAATATTCAGCAAAACAAATGAAATATGTGTGAAGATACGCTACTAGCCATTTTTTTATGACATCAATAAATTATCAGGGGTTTTTTTTTGTTTCTTTAATTATTCTGTTTTTCTTTTTTGAATTTGTACCAAAATACACATTATGATGAACAGCAGCACTTCACTGTATTTGTTATATGCCTTTTAAGGTAGAATGTTGCAGATTTAACATTAAACTGAATTACTGAACAGTCTTAGTCTGAGAACAATTCTCAATGTGACTTCATTAAATTCAATTCAAAGTTGAAAACATTTCCATAAACAAGAACTGTGGGTTACAAGATCATTTCTTTGTCCGTAGTTCACTTGGCAAGGCATAGCATACTGCTGAGTAAGATGGTAAGATTTAAAGAACTGCCTTGCATATGGATTTTTCTAAAAAGAATACTATACTTATAAATATAGTACTATCTCTTAACACTTATCAGAAAACATTCTGAAATATCTATCAATAAACATCAAATTTTTAAAAATATTTTATTACCAAAAAGATGTGAGTAATAAAAGTACAGTTTAATATTCAGTACAGCCAGGCCTCGCATAATGCGAGTTCGATTAACGCGTCTTTCAGTTACCGCTATTTGAAAAGATTATACCACTTTTCACTTTACATGATACAAATTTCCAGTTAACACAATTTTTTTTTATGCGATAGATGAAAAAGATTTGAATCGTGCGTTAAGCTTAACGCACGTTGAATGGGCAATAAACAAACATTTGCCTGCTGCCCGCCTCCGTGTGTTCCATGAACCATCGGAAGAAGATGTGTTACTAGTTTGTCTCCTGCTAATAAAGTCAATGCAGACTTGCATTTAAAAATTCAAATATTAAATGAGCCAGATGAAAATGTTACAGCGAAGGAGATAACGGTAAAAGAACTTGATGAAATCTTTTGTATCGCAGAGAACCTTTTGTTTGAGGTTCTCTGCAATATTTATTTCGCCAGGGCCCAGAGAAGATTGTTGTCGGCTACTGGAAATTGCACTGATGAAAAGAGAAAGTCAATGCTGTTCAAATATTTCCGCAACAGTCATTTCTTCATTGTGTATTTTATACACAATGAAGAGGTTCCCAAACTTTCTCGGTTCATGGCACCCTTAGTGTCTCAGTAATTTTTTCACGGTGCATCCAGACCAAAAGAAATACCTAACAGTTCTGTTTAGTAGTTAAGTCCAAACAACTTAATAAGAAATGTTGAAACTGTGAACTACCTGCAGCTAGTAGTTTGGGCAGTGTCCGACAGATGTCGAGTATTGCTGTGTTTCCCTTGAACATTTAAAATATTCAGTGGCGCACAGTTTGGGAACCGCTGTTTTATGCAATAAACATTTAATTCCATAATTATTTTCATTATATTTTACATTGTATACAGTAAAAAAATTATTTAAAAGGTATTTTTAAAAGTCTTTATAGACATTCCAGAAGGTCAAGGACCAATTATAATTTTTCCTATTGACTATTATATTCGATTAACGTGTTTCCCTTTTGCACAATGCGCTCGGGGGATGAATTAATCGAGGCCAGCCTGTAGTTAATTTAATTAGTAAATTTCCTTACCAGTAATGTTTTTTTCCTCCCCTAATACATTTAAAAATCATTTTTTATCACTTCATCCAGTTATGCTATCAAGGAAATCATTCAGTTTTTTTTTTGTCAGGGATTAGCTAAGAGTTAAAAAAAAAAAAAAAAAAAAAAAAAAGACCCACACTTGAATTTTATCATAATTATATACCAACCCATTTAATCTAAGTAGTCTTCCATGTGCAACAGTATCAAAAAAAGCTTTTCTGAAATCCAAGTATGTGATACCAAATTATTTTTTGCATCCAGTTCCTTTGTGACCACACAGTATCCAATCAAATTGGTCAGACAAGGCTTCCCCTTGACAAACCCATGCTGTGTCTGAATTATTGCTTCAGTCTTGTATAAATTATTCTGCAATGCTTCTTTAATGTGACTCCATTAATTTCCCTGGAACAGAAGTCAAACTAACAGGTCTGTAATTACTTGTCACCCTTTTATTCCTATTTGTGAATTGGTGTCACATCTGCACATCTCCAGTCCATGGGTACCTCCTCTGAGTCCAAGGAAGCTCTCATAATTATGGTAAAGGATCTGCTTACTTCCTTTGCTGCCTCATTTAATATAACTGGATAGATCCTATCCACCCCCAGGTGCCTTTCTTATGTTTAACTTCAAAAAGTTAAACATAAAAAAAGTTTTACATGCAAAATACTCATTTATTTGGCAGCTATCTGAGAATGATCATCTACAGTCAAACCTTTGATATCAAGTGGACCAATCTGATCCTTACCCTTCCTTTTAGAGTTTATATAAGTAAAGAAGTCTTTGCTGTATTTCTTTGTATCCTTTGCCAAAGATTTTTCATAATCTGCCTTCACTTGCTTAACCTCCTTTGTGACTTGATTACAGACTAGCTTGTATCTACCACAGGCTTCTGTGTCCTGACAATTTATGTGCATCACGTACATTTTTCTTCTCTGCCATGAGTTTCATAGTCTCATTAGTTTATCTAGAACAGTGTTTCTTAGTTGGAACAAAAAGCCTAGTAGCTTCCAAGATTACTTCCTTGAATGCTTCCAATTTAAAATTTGCTTTTTGTAACATCATCAGTTGGTCCCACTGTATAGAAACTAAAAAATCTCTGAGACCACTGCAGTTGCTTTTACGAAAGCAAAAACCCTTCCCTTTACCGCTGATGGTAGTTACATCTTTAAGTAAATCCCACATCAGTACACTGTGATCACTGCCCAGTGGTTCCTTTATTTATAAATTCTTAATGCATGAATAATCACTGCTGATAATCAGATCAAGAGTGTTACTCCCTCTTGTTGCCTCTAACATGCTGCTGTAGAAAACAATCATCCAATAAATCCACAAAGGCTTTATTAGTGTGCAAGTGACCAACCCACAAGTTCCAGTCCATATCTGAGAAGTTAAAATCCCTCATTATAAGATACTCTGATTTACTAGTGTACTCTATTTCTCTGTATAATTGTTCACTGTACTCATCAGAGTCATTAGGCATATACCAAACTCCGACCCTCATTTTCGCCTTCCCAGTGCTTATGTCACACCAAACTGACTTAAAATTGCACTGTCCATCTATGTCAACTGGATGCACTTCATTAGATTTTATGTGTTTCTTAACTAACAGCTTAACCCCATCCTCCCTTCCTATCCTTTCTGTACACATTATACTCCCCAAATTCCAATTCTGCATCCCTTATATTTGTGTGGCACCAAGTCTCTGATATCCCAACAATATCCACCTTGGATGTCTTAACCAGCACTTCAAATTCATTAAATTTGTTTACTGTACTACTAGCACTAGTATACATTACGGTATTCTTAAAATTTTTCCTTATTAATTATCATTAATTTGATATTTATCTAGTAACAAAAATTTTTACAAAATACTTTGTTGAGAGTATGATCATTTTGCTGAAGTGTTGCTACAGACCGAGGATACTGCCTCATCTGATTCTCAGTTTCTGGTTTTAACCAGTTACAAAAGGTTTCTGCTGGGTTTTGCTCAGTTGCATTGCTGCAATAGGTACCATATATGTATAGTGCTAGGTATAGCGATGAAAATGTTATAGTAAGAAATCGTCTGATTTTGTGTGTAAATGCTTAAAAGTATTTTCTTTTAACAGATTTAACTAAAGTTACTAAACCCTTCCAAAATGGATAGGCTATCAAAAAGAAACGGGAACGAACATAATGAGGAAAAAAATGATGCATTAACACTACCTTTGCCCTACATGTTTCAAATGCAAACAAAAAAAATTAAAAAAGTATGCATTTCAGTCCTCTTGAGAATATAATTATTTGGTAATAGATAATAGTAGTAGAATTGGTGTAATTTGCTTATTATGTCAGGCCATCTGAAATCAAACTGTGAAAGAGATTACCAAACATGCCATAGGAATTTTCATGAAGCTTTTTTCAAATTTAGTGATATTAGAAAAGCTAAACTTCAAGAATAAACAAAAAAGAAACTTGAAAGACAGAAAAATATTCTAAATTTAGGTTAGGCTAATAGTAGTAAAGTGTTAGCAAATGAAGTTTCATTTATTTTATCAAATATAATTGCAAAGAATTCATAGCCTTACACTAGTGATTAAATAATAAAAAAATGGCATAATGTCATCATTAGAAGTGGTTGCTAGCATCTTACCAGAAAAACAGAAAGCTACCTTGATTAGTTCCACCAAAATATTCCTTTAAGTAATGATACAGTTGCAAATTGAGTTCATAACATTGCAGATGTAATATTCAATGAATTATTAGGTAGAATCAAAAGTTGCGTATTTTATTTAACTGGCACTCGATGAGTCGACTGACGTTTCGGGCATATCACAACTCGTGCTTTGTTCAGTTGATTCAACATGATGGCAGCTGTGAAGAAGATTTTATGACTATTTTGCAGCTTACTGGTCACACAACTGGAAAAGATGTATATGATGCACTTATGAAATTCCTCACAGTGCACAAAATTGATCTCAGTAAACTTGTATCAACTGTTACCGATGGTGCACCTTCCATGATAGGTAAAAACAAAGGCCTTATTGCTTATCTTAATGGAGATGAAAGGATACCTAATATTGTGCATTATCACTGTTTGATTCATATTGAGGCCTTGTGTTCACAAATGAAAGAACAAAAAGAAATCATAGGATGTCTTGAAGTCATTGTTAAAGTCATTAACCATTTTATTGCTAGATCCCCAAATAAGAGACTTCTAAAAATATTTTTGAAAGATCTTCAAGCACTGCATTCTTAACTTATTACCCATACAGAGGTTCATTGAACCAGTAATGGAAAGACGCTCTCCAGAATTTGGAAGGTGTTGGAAGAATTAAAAGCTTTTCTAATAGAAAGCAATAAAGAAAACCTTTTTTAATGAAATTTTTACTAAAGATTTCAAGACATTTTCATTCATGGTTGACACCTTCAGCCATTTAAATGAGTTAAATTTGAGGCTACAGGGAAAAGATAAATTTGTGGTAGTTTTACACAAGGAGATTATTGCATTTGAGAAAAAACTTCAAGTATTTCAGAATTGAGTTTTAAAATGAAATTTGCTTCATCTTCTTACTCTTAAAAAATATCTGGAGGAAACTGCTGGGGAGTGCCCATCGTTTGTAATGAATGTAATTAAAAAGACCTTAGTGACCAATTCCAAGAAAGATTTGAATACTTGAAAGAGCATCTCCCAAAATTTGAATTAACGATAAATTACAGAAATTTTGAAATCCGTAACTTGGAACAAATTTTCAATCAAAATGAAATAGCAGCTGCTGAGTTAGAACTTGTTGATATGCAGTTGTCTTTAGCTCTGAAATGTCATTTCCAACACAAAACTATTTTAAAGTTTTGGAGTTCTTCCAACTAAAATTTCCTTTATTACAAAGAGAAGCTTTCAAAATACTTTCTACGTTTGGATCAACAAAAACAAAAAAAGGACAGGACTGTTGACTTCACATTTGGAAGAAAATTTGTGATCATCTCTTCATAATGGAGAAATTAATTTCAAAGGTTTGGCACCATCTCTTCAAAATCAAGGTTCACACTGATAAGGTAATAAATATTAGTGCCCAAAAATTTTAATTGAGAAATATAATTCTTGTATGCCTAACGCCGAGAAAAATTAATTAAAAAAAAAAATGCATTTTTAATCTTTAAGTAAAATATTGTACATTTCAATATATAGGGTTTCCATTTATTGTAAGCTGCAAAATTTGCTTGCTTTAAGAAAAAGATAAAGAATCCCTGCTCTACACATTACGCTAGTCATTCAACTGTTGTTGGTTGTGCTCATATATCTAAATTTACAATGTTAATTAGTCACTTTTTTAAATGTAGCAAAAGTATCAATTACTTATTTTCATGTTTAAAAATTACATCAGTAAATTCCAGTTAATACCATAAATTAAATTTCTGGTTGAGGTGGGTTTTTTTTTTTTTATGTAAACCCCAAACATGAAAGGTATTAGAACCTATAGTATTTAGTACCGTGCATGGGTTGGAGGTTGAGAAGACAAAAGAAGATATTTGTTGACATTGGACTCGAACTTCTGTGGACTGTAATTTTCAGGAAATAAGTATGAAGGAAGGTTGTTCAAGAAAATGGCAGTTGAATGAATAAACTAGGAAGATGAAAAGTTGGTTCTGTGAGTTTGAAGTTGGACAGTAAATGGATGTTGGCTGGTGGCAGCACGTGTTCAGACTGTTTTGAAAGAGAGAGAGAGAGAGAGAGAGTGGGAATTATAGAAGCCAATTCAGAAGAACATTGCCCATGGAAGTATCTGTAGAAGAGGTATGCAGCAGAAACAGTACATCTATGAGACAGCGAGTGGAGAGACTCTGTTAGAGATGAATCATTAAATAACCTAACTGCCCTCTTCTGAATGGAATCTAGAAGCCTGAGAGAGGTTTTGGGGTGCACCACCACAGATGTGGGAATAATATTCCACGGCAGGGCGGATTTGCGATTTATACAGAGTGAGAGCTGTTTGGAAGAAAAGTAACGCCAAGAGCGAAAGAGAAAACCAAGTTATTTAGATGCAGAGGAAGCAATATTTGTAATGTGCTTGTGCCAAGAGAGATTAGAAGTCAGGGTAATCCACAAAAGAGATATATCATTTTGCCTAGAAATCGGAGTGTCACTAAAAATAAGCATAGGAGCAGAAGAATCCTTTTTGCAAGATATAAGAGAAGACTGAGTTTTAGAAGGGTTGAAATCAACTAAGTTGTCTATGCGCCACTATGCGCCATTTAAGGAATTGGTAGCAGATTTTCGAGAAGTTGAAGTTGATTGAGAAGGGCAAGGTTTCTCAAAATGGGAAGTGGAATGCAATGTGCTATCATTGGCAAAACTATGGATAGGATTTCCAGTCAATGGAAGAAGGTCATCAATATACAAGACAAAGAGAGTGGGGGAAAGAACTGAACCTTAGGGGGACACCGCCATTAGTAGAGAAGTTAGAAGACAGAGCCATCTACAAAGAGCCATCTACTCACACTCAGTGAGCGATCAGAGAGAAAACGGGATAACCAATTACTAAAAACAGTTGGCAAACCATAAGATGGAAGCTTGTTTAGAAGACCTTTATGCCAAACACGATCGAAAGCCTTTGAGATGTCTAGAGCAACTACTCGTGTTTCACTGAACCTTTCCATTGAATTAGTCCATAAATGGGTAACATAAGCCAGAATATCACCAGTGGATCGACACTGATGGAATTCATACTGGCGATCGTTGATCGGACAAAAGGTTTCTAGGTAGTTAAAGAGTTGGCGGTTAATTGATTTCTCCATTACTTTAGAGAGAGTAGAAATAATTGCAATGGGACGATAATTGGATGGGAGGGATTTCTCACCCTTTTTAGGAACTGGCTGGATATGAGCAAATTTCCAAGCAGAAGGAAAAACACCTTTGGAATAAGAAAGTGAAAAAATGCGGCAAAGAATAGGAGTAAATTCAGGAGCACAGGTTTTGAGAACAAGCGGAGAAATACCATCGAGACCTGGAGCTTTCTTAGCACCAAGATTCGTCAAAATCCTTCTGACATCCTTTTGACAGAAGACCACAGGAGGCATTGAATGGAGCGTGTTGGGATTGGTGGAAGGTGTTTTACCAAGATCATTAATACATGAGTTGGAAGAAAAATGGGATGCTAGCAAGTCAGCTTTATCCTTGGTAGAAGTGACAACAGAACCATCTGGTTTGGACAGAGATGGACAAAAGCTGCGGACAATAGCTTTGGCAAGAGACCAGAATGCTCGGCTACCATTTGGGCAAGAAGCTAGTTTTCTGCTCTTAGCCTGTTCAAACTCTAGTTTGGACTGATTAATAACTACTTTACAATTGCGAGCTTTGGTGTAGGCAGAAAATGAAACTGAAGAATTAGAAACAAGCCAATTATGATATGCAACATTCTTTACTTGAACAGCCTTAGCACATTTATTGGAAAACAAAGGTTTAGATAAAGGACGAGATTTTAAAATGGAGTGTGGGATAAAGGATTCCATTCCTGCAAGAATAATTTCACTGACACAATCTGAGCAAACATTGACATCAGAAATTTTGAAACAGTAATCCAACTGAGGAAAAGAAATCTCGCAGGTCATCCCATTTTGCATTCTTGTAATGCCAAACAACACGAGGTTGGGAATAGCCATGAGATAAAGGCGACATTGGAGAAGAAACAATCACCAAGTTGTGATCTGAAGTGCCTAAAGGACCACTCACTTTGATCTTGTACTTAGAAGGGTTGTTTGTGAGAAAAAGATCAAGCGTGTTGGCTGTATGATTAGGATTGTCCGGTATTCTTGTAGGTAAATGAACAATCTGCGCAAGGTCATTAGTAATTAGAATTTGAGGACTGGTCACTCACACACTAGCAACGCTTTTGTGGATTTATTGGATGATTGTTTTCTACATCAGCATGTTCAGGAGGCAACTAGAGGGAGTAATACTCTTGATTTGATTATCAGTAGTGATTCTTCATGCATTAAGAATCTGCAGATAAATGAACCACTAGGTGGCAGCGATCACAGTGTGCTGAAGTGGGATTTACTCAAAGAGGTAACTACCATTAGGGGTAAAGGGAAGGGTTATTGCTTTCATAAAGGCGACTATGATGGACTGAGACAGTATTTAAATTCTATACAGTGGGACCAACTGATGATGTTACCAACAACAAATTCAAAATGGGAAGCATTTAAAGAACTTATCTTGGAAGCTACTAGGCTTTACATACCAATTAAGAAATATTGTTCAAGGTTTAGGCCTAAATGGATGTCAGATGAACTAATGAGACATATGGCAGAGAAGAAAAATGCATGGGATACATACAAATTAACACGTGACACAGAAACCTATGATAGATACAAGTTGATCTGTAACCAAGTTACAAAGGAGGTTAGGCAGGCGAAGGCAGATTACCAGAAATCTTTGGCAAGGGATGCAAAGAAAAACAGCAAAGAGTTCTTTACTTATGTAAACTCTAGAAGGAAGGGGATGAATCATATTGGTCCACTTCATATCGATGGGTCAACTGTTGATGATCCTGCTCAGGTAGCTAACAAACTAAATGAATATTTTGTATCGATATTCACACATGAAGAGTTATTCAGCTAGGGGAATGCCAGAGGTGTATTCATCTCTGGCAGTAAGCTAAAGAATCTTGTAATAACTGAGAGTAAAGTGGAGGAGAAATTGTTGAAGATAAAGACAAGAAAGGCACCTGGGGCGGATGGGATCTATCCAGTTATATTAAAGGAGGCAGCAAAGGAAGTAAGCAAATCCTTAGCCATAATTATGAGAGCTTCCTTGGACTCATGGGAGGTACCCATAGACTGGAGATGTGCAAGTGTGACCCCAATTCACAAAGGAGGATCAAAGGCCGACACAAGTAATTATAGACCTGTGAGCTTAACTTCTGTTCCAGGAAAATTAATGGAGGCACTGGTTAAAGAAGCACTGCAGGATCATTTAGACAAGACTTCAGTTATAGCTCAGACACAGCATGGTTTTGTTAAGGGGAAGTCTTGCCTGAACAACTTGATTGGATACTATGATGCAGTCATAAAAGAACTGGATGCAGGGAATAACTTTGATATTATACATTTGGATCTTAGAAAGGCTTTTCATACTGTTGCGCATGGTAGTTATTTGGATTTTAGGAGCAATATCAACTAAGGCCATATTGCTCTGGAGATATGCGGTGGTCATTCTCTGACTTTTCCACATCCTCCGTATTTGGTGGTCACAGGCTTGAACCTCGGTCTAATCCAAAAGCGTGTGCTATGCACTGCTGCTCCTGCCCACCTGGCTACGGAGGCGCCATTGCACATTGAAGACTGCTGCACAAATTGGAGCAGTATGGCATTGGAGGCAAATTGCTGCTATGGATAAAGGGGTGGATGAGGTGGAGAAGACAGAGAGTGGTAATCAATGGACACTGCTCATCGTGGAATAATGTTATCAGTGGAGTCTCTCAGGGTTCAGTTTTGGGTCCATTATTGTTTTCTGTATTCACAAATGATACTGATGATGGTATATCACGCTTAATGTTCAAGTTTGCAGACGATACGAAGGTTGGCAGGGTTGTCAAGGACACTACTGACACTATGCTGCTGCAACAGGATCTGGAAAGGTTGAGCAGATGGGCTGAGAGGTGCAAATGAAGTTTAACATTGACAAATGTAAAGTACTACATATGGGAAACAGCAACCTCAGAGCAACATATCAACTCTGTGGTACTACACTGACAGTGGTAGAGAAGGAAAGGGACCTGGGGGTGGTTGTGCAGTCAGATATGAAGTTATCTGAGCAGTGCAGACGGGCTGCAAGCGTAGCTCATGGTGTATTGTCAATGATATATAGGAATTTTTCTAGCAGGGATAAATAAGGAGGTGATTATTCCCTTGTATAAGGCAATGGTCAGGCCACACCTAGAGTACTGTATAGAGGTCTGGAGACCTCATTTCAAGAAGGATGTAGAGCTGCTGGAATGAGTACAGCGAAGGGCAACAAGATCAGTGAATGGAACAAAGGGGTGCTCTTACGAAGAAAGACTAAAGTTTTGCAAATTACAGTGTCTGGAGACTAGGCACCAGCGAGGTGATCTGATAGAGGTGTATAAAGCTTTGAATGGTTTGAGCATGCTCAATGCTGATGGCATTCTTCCTCTTCCTCAGAATAATCACCTGAGAGGGCATAAATTCAAATTGAGGAAAGACAGATGTAGGATAGATGTGCGGAAATTTGCCTTTAGCCAGCGGGTGGTTGGTTGGTGGAACAGACTTCCATCCCTTGTCGTGGAAGTTGATAGCCTAAATAAGTTTAAGGCTCAGCTGAACAGGTATTTCGAATGAACAGATGGGTGAAGTGGAAGTGTTTTTTTTTTTTTTTTTTTTTTTTTGGCTGATGCTGCATAAGCTTGCTTTTTTGCATCAAATGCCTCTAGTAATGCCTCAGCATCTCAACCAGCTCGGTCTGTGTGAGTATAAAACGGAAGCCAGCTGGAGTTGGTTGGTTGGTTGGTTGATTGATTGATTGATTCTTGGGTTTTATTGGCGCATTAGCAACTAAGGCTATAATGCGCCAAAACCAGGTGATATATAAAAATTTTAATTTCACTGACCTAATTACTTAGGTCACCATGTCAAGATATAAATCACAGGTGGCGCCTGATCCTAACACTATGTCAAGATATAAAATATAAAAAAGATAAATCAATAAAGAAATAACAATAACATATATATTTTAAATACAAGTAAAAACCTTTATTGATTTAAAATAGCTAAAAAGAGCAGACACATTGTCATTGTCGGATAAAATCTGACTGAGTGTATACGGCTTAGTCAGATGATTAAAAGCGGTAAAACGGATATTGCTAAAATCTGGACAATCAATTAAAATGTGTCTGATTGATAAAATTGTGCCACAGGACAAACACATAGGAGGGTCATCAGCCCTCAGCAAAAACGAATGAGTCAAATGACTATGTCCTATGCGGGTCCGGGCAAGAACAACTTCCTCCTTACGATTCATGCGCAGACTAGACTGCCACGGTTCAATTACAGGCTTTATACGATATAGTTTATTCGCAGTTTGTCTATTCCATGAATCCTGCCATTGGGAGTGTGTCTTTTGGTGTATTATTTTCCTGTAGTCTGTATAGGGGACTGACAGGCAGCGATTATTATTGGGAATTGCTGATTTGGCTGCACTGTCAGCTAAATCATTTCCACTAATCCCAACGTGGCTACGAATCCAGCAGAAGCCCAGCTGGAGTTGTGAACATTAAAATCACCAAAAAAAATTACCTCACTGTTAGGAAAGTTGGACTAGAGAAAGTCAAGTTGCAGAGAGAGGAAGTCAAAGAGCTCCAAGTGATTAGTGCAGTTGGGAGAACGGTAGAGACAACAGATGAATTTGACACAATGAGATAGATATTTTAAGCCAGAGAAGATCAAAGAGAGGAGATTCCAAATTGTCATGTCTCTGACATGGAATATCAGAATGGACATATG
Organism: Mastigoproctus giganteus; assembly: GCF_048544385.1. Lineage (NCBI taxonomy): Eukaryota > Metazoa > Arthropoda > Arachnida > Uropygi > Thelyphonidae > Mastigoproctus > Mastigoproctus giganteus. The sequence continues at coordinate 56,987,330 of NC_143581.1, read as the reverse complement.
CACAAGCACCATCTTTGAGGTGAAAGGAATCAATACAGCGAATAATTTGGGTGTCTGAGATGAGCAGTAGTTGAATCAACCGATAACTGAGATTCTGTCAGAAAAAGTACAGAGGGTTTGGCAGATTGCAAGTGGAAATGGACATCGTTGAGATTAGAATTGAGATTACATATATTTGTGAAATGAATTAGGAAGTGCTCGGGAGGTTTAGATCTTTTCGCAGATAAGCCTGCTCTATTAGTTTCACAATTCATGGTGTATTCAATAGTAAGAATATACCCAGATCCTTGACCATCCAAGGCCTTATAAACCCCAACTAGATCACCTCATAGGAGCCTAATCTGCAGATGCTGCAATTTGCAAAACTTAAGTCTTTCTTGGTAAGACCAAAATGTCTTTCTACAACTCCTTTTACATATTCCCTTGCGTAACTGATGACCTGTAATTTGTAGTCATTTGTGTAAGCAAGCTTTTCTTTCTTAATGCCATTGTAATAGGGTAGTGGTAATCTGAAATTTATGGTTAAAGTTGAATAAATGTGTGCATGCACTGGCTATACCATGAAAACATTCATTACAGCTACACCATAAAAATATTCATTACAGTACATTAACAGATGCAGCAAGCTTTCCCCCTCCAAAGTTCAAATTTATTGGTAATTTATTTTGATGTTTTTAACATTTTAGAAAAATGTTTCATAAAATAACTGGTATACTGGTAAAAACTCTAAAATCATCAGCAAGGTAAGACATAACAACATGATGGTTTGTGATAGTCATGACCACCAACCTTACAAAATGCAGGGTGATATTTCTGAAATGGATTTCTGGAAATAAAGTGTATCTTATATGGCAGAAAATATAATAATATAGTACTTCTTTTTACAGGTTCCAATAGAGAACAATGATAAAATTCTATAATTATCATCAATGGAGTGAGAAAAAAATTAGGGGTAGGAAAGTAACTTCATTCAAAAAAAAGTTTGCATTACACATGAAATTGGAACTGAATATGAAAAATTTGTGAAGAGAAAAAAAAAAAAAAAAAAAAAAAAAGCACTGTTAAATGAGAGTAATTTTTTACTGAAAATTGTCACAACATTTTTGTCATAGAAGATTTGTATCATAAAAAAAAAAAAAAAAAAAAAAAAGATGTCAAAAATGAAAATACTGCATCATTATTATTTTCTTTCTCTCTCTCCTCCTAATGAATTTTCCCCATCAGGCGACAGATACTGGTACCAGGTGCATGGAATGGTTGTTATGTCCAGTTATTATTATTGGTTGTGGAACTCTGACTATCCTACAAGTGTCCAGGATTGCAGCTTTCCAGAGTTTTGTAAAGCCTATTGCTAGGTTCAGCTTTTTAGCACCATGCTAATGGTTGACACTGTGATTGGGATGGTCATTACTTTTTCCATAAGCCACATTTCTTTGACTTGCTCTCTTAGCACTGTGTACTTCCTGATTTTTTTCTCCTAGGTTTTCTGGAGGTTATTATCAATCGGGTAGATAGCCATTTCCTTCTTGTTGATGAGAGTTATGTTTGGTCTGTTGTGTGGGATTATTATTATGGCATGGTCCAAGTATATTTTGTGAGTAGTGGTCTCTACCATGGCCCGAGGTTGGTACTTGTAATATGATACACCTTTTTTGATCAACTGGTATTTTTGCACTAGCTTTTGATATATGATCCTGGCGACAAGATGATATCAATGAGTGTAGTCCACGTGGATGATGCTGTTTGCCTGCATCTCGTGGTGATATCCTGGATTGTTTCTGGGGCCAGATGGCATTGTCGACATATCACCTGTCATTCTTGGGTCTTTGTGATGTATTTCCTGTAGTTCCCGATGTTGATTACCTGGCCTTGGATGGTGAGTATGAATCCTTCGATCTCAGGGAAGAGCTTCTTGCTCAAGAGGCATGCATTGGAAGTCATCTTATCTATGTAATCTTTATGGAGATCACTGTAGTGTCTGCCATGGAGTGCCTTCTTCATCCATCTTTCTGTCTTTGTTTTTTCTGTCTGTTAAGTGGAGTCTCCTTGTAGAGGTTGAGCACTGTGCTGTTTGTCTTCCTCGTGGTGTGGCAGACCAGTGCAGTGTTTGCCTGAACTAATCCCTCAGGTTCTTAATCATCTTCTTCTGTTGTTCAAAGAGGTCTGTCAAACCCTCCCCACCTTCATTCTGGGCTACAGTCAGTCTCTCTAGGACTGACTTTGGGTATTCTTATCAGCCCTTGGTCATCATTATCATAGTTGATCTTGTAATCTAATTCAGCTCAGTGATGGTCAATATTATCCAGAAGGAATATGTCAGTACTGGGACTGCATAGGTGCTTATGGCTCTGACAACCATTCAGATTTAATTTTAGCAGGCTTTTCAGTCTCTGATGGCATTTCTCAGTTTTTTTTTTTTTTTTGTTAGTTGTTGGTGCATCAGCTTCTGTGGCCATAATGCACCTCCCAAGGTTTTTTTTGCATTTTACTGTGATCCAAGCCCGAGGCGGGATTCGAACCCGTGACCTTTGGGTTGCCAGGCAGGTACTTTACCCACCTGGCTAGCCCGGTCAGCGTATTTCTCAGTGAGGCAGGCCTTGAACTCCTTGTGTTATAGCTGTTGAGCATGCATCATCTCCAAATATTTGTATGTCTCTCCCTCTGTCATGGCTTCAATCCCTTCACTGGTCTTCAGCTGGTAGTTTTGGCTGACTAGATTTCCCTGATGCAATCCATGGGTCTTGCATTTGACTAGACCAAACTCCATCTTGATGTCAGTGCTGAACTTTTAGTAATCCGGAATAGTGTTGATTCTTAGTTGTGGCACAGAGTTTGTGTTCCATGAACATCAGGTGTGAGAGGGTGTGCAGGTTCTTCCTCCCTTCTTTTAGAGTATATCCATACTTGATGTTGTTGAGCATGGTGGACAGTAAATTCAGTGCTATGCAGAACCATGGTGGACAGTAAATTCAGTGCTATGCAGAACCATGGTGGGAAGATTCCTCTTCTGCTCAGAATCAGTATGGTGGTGATATTCTTGGCCTTAATAGTGGTCCTCCATTTTGCTATGGCTGCTTCTAGGAAGCGTGTCAGTGTCGGGTTGACTTTGTAGATCTTCAGTGTCTCTATCAGTTGGTTACAGAGTCAAATCCTTGGAGTAGTCAATGCAGGCTTGTTCCATAACTGCCGCATCAACTGTCAATTGCTCCTTGCATCCTTTGCTCATCAGCTTACATCTCTTCTGCTGCTTAACCATGATTTCTGGCTCTTCAAGTGGTCTGAAAGCTTCTTGATTATGCAGCTGGTCAGGATCCTATACATTGTTGGGAGGCAGGTGATTGGTATGTATTTTGCTGGGCTTGTGGTGTCTTTACCCAGATAAGTGATTCCTTGTCAGAGAACTGTTCTGCTGGTTGAACTCTTCAACTGACTTACGAAAAAGAAAATATTAGTAATAAAATTCAACAACTACAGAGCACTAAAAATAATCAATCAAGTTTTTAACACAACAAAAGTGCAGAGATATACCAGAATAAAAGAATACAAGACACTAGCTAGACCAATATTCATATACAATAAGTGAAGCTCGGACCATCAAAAACAAGATGAATGCTGAATCACTTCAGCTGAAATATTTATGGGAAAAATTGCAGGATTTACATTGTTAGAACACATAAAAAACAAGGACTACTAGACAGACTAGAAATGACACCCATAACTGAAAACATCCAAAACTAGGATAAAACCAGGATATCTTGTCAGATTCTCTTGATATATTCCTAGAGGAAGAAGAATGCCAGGAAGGCTAATCAAGAGGTGGCTGGAGACTGTAATAGGGCATTAGGCCCTATCTGATAGGATGATGATTGCTAAGCTATGTGTCTGCATGTGAAGTTGAGCTTCTTGTACCAGTAGCTGTGGATGTTATCTGTCACAGAGATTTTCCAGTTGTAGGACTTCATGATTGATCTTTCTCTTAAATCTCCCGTATGTCTTTGGATTGCTTCTATTCTAAGTCTACCTGGGGGAGGGGGGGGATGGCTGCTATGGTTAACTTTGCTGCTCTTCAGGTTTCTCCCAGACCTCCTTGAGTGCCCTCTGTTTGAAGGGGGGGGGGGCGGATCTGTTGCCTTCCTTCTGTTGTCTGTTTTCCTCTCAGCACTCCCTGTATTGCCAGTCTTTTGCTGAGTGCCAGAAGATTCTGCTTGAGGGTGTCAATGATTTTCTTCAATCCTCTGATTATATGTCTCATATGTTTACTGAGGACATCTTTCCCGAGTGCGGACTTCCCTTTTCTAATCCACTTCTTAGTTCTATTGCCCTGCTGGCTGTGCCAGTTGGCCTATCTTCACCATTAGCTCTTCTATCTTCTGTTGTAGCCTTCTTTCCCAGGCTGGCGGTTCCTTGCCTTAGCGTTTTGTTTTCTGTTCTCTAGTTTCTCTTCATTCAACTAGGTGGCTGCTACAGAGGCACAATAAATGGCTATATGGATGGTATCTAGCATTAGTTGTTCTTGTTGAGATAATTCGATATTATTTGCTGACTGAGATGGTAAGTAACTTGACACATGATTCTGTTGGGTTTCTGCTTCTGCATGGCATGGGCTATTGTGGGTTCCATTCCCTCTAATTCTTCTAGGACCCTTTTCCACTCTTCTTCTCTTCTAGATATCGCCACTTCATCTCTTTCTGCTTCAGCTGGTATCCATTGATCCATTTCGTATGGTCAATGAACAGAGGATATAGTTGTTCCAAGCACATGGAATAGCAGGATATAGTGTTCCATATGGAATAGCAGCAGCAGGAATTAATGGTTTTGTCATGCCAGTGTACAACACCACAGCCTGTTGATATTATAATGGGAAAAGGGTTGTTTTGTATCACACATTAGTGTGTTGCAAAAGCAAGTTTGTTAGATTAAAGCCTGAATGTCACAGCCTACTTGAACACTGCTGCCAAGATTGAAACCAAGTAGCAAAAGTCCTCCAGAGTGGATAATCCACAGGCTCCAATGATTGGACGTGTTGCAGATGGTATGAACTCATTTGGTTTGTTGACAGTATCCTTCAAACAGTGGATTCGGAAATACCCAATCGTTGGCCTATCGCTCGAGTACTCGTACTCCCTTCTGCAAGACGTAGGACATTCTCCTCATTGTCTGGCATCCTTGTCGTTCGCTCTCGATTCATGGTACCTCTCGTGAAACAACCAGTCTCACGTAACCTTCTCATCATACGATTAAAATCGTATAATGAGGAGCACGCCTGTGCGGGAAACGTTCCTGGTACAAGTGCAGAGCGGCGCGCCCGTTACAGTTCGCAGCTCCATACGCTAGGTGCATGTCGGCCAGTTCAACGTTTGAATACTGGTCCATCCTACTGCCTCGGGAACTGGTTCGCAAATGCTGACCTCCAGCGGAATCGCTGTTCACGCGACCTCCCGTTCAACGTCCTTTACCACATGACGAAGGCATTTCGGATCCTGCAATGCTATGTGATTCCGATTCGTCTTTGTGCCCCCTACACCTCCTGCAAGTTTTTCGCACTGGTAGGGAATCACCCTGTATACCCTGTGCTGCCACTTTATTAGGTACACCCCTGCTGTGCACAAAAATGGTTTATCCCACAACGTTTAAGTCACATGCCCACAGTTGTGGATATAAATGCAGCAGAACCTTTCTAGTGTCAGTTAAGTGTACAAACCGTAGGAGAAATGGGGAAATGGAGTGACCTAACGGACTTTGAACGTGGCATGGTAGTAGGTGGAAGATGTGACGGACAAAGCGTCTCTGAAACGGCAGTTCTCCTGAACTTTTCATGCACCACAGTTTCAGGTGTGCATCGAGAATGGTGCAAAAAACAGAAAACTTTGTTTGTTGATGAGAGAGAGGTCAGAGGAGGATGGCTAGAATTGTGCAAGCAAACAGACATGGTTGTATTCTGACGTGATGTCACCCACATCATGTCAGAATACAACATTGATGCACAGAACAAAATATTGCAACAGACTACTAGTCACACTTTTTCGCGAATGGTCTACAACAGCCGATGGTCACATCGCATACCTTTGATATCAATGAAGAACAAGAGAGAATGCCTTCTGTGGGCACAGCAACACCAGCACTGGACTATCGAGGATTGGAAAACAGTTGCTTGGTCTGATGCGTCAAAATTCCTGGTGCATCATGTTGATGGAAGGCTCAGACTTTGGCGAAAACAACATGAATCCATGGACCCATCATATCTGATGACTACTGTGCAAGGTGGTGGGGACAGTGTTATGGTGTGGGGAATGTTTTCTTGGCACACGTTGGGTCCATTGATACCCATAAATTCGCGTCTGAATGCCACATCGTTGCTGACCAAATGCATCCGTTTGTGTTGACAGTTTGTCCTTAGTCAGATGGTTACTTCCAGCAGGATAATGTGCCGGTGCACAAAGCCCGAATCACTATGGAATGGTTCCAGGAAACATGACGACTTTTCTTTGCTGCAGTGGCCCGCTCAGTCCACGGGTCTCAATCCTATTGAGCATCTTTGGGATGAGCTGGAAAGGGCTGTTTGCTGCAGCCCTACACCTCCAGCGAATCTCGAGGAACTGCGTGACACACTCATAGCTCCATGGTACTCCATTCCTGCACGCACAACGTTTTCAGCATCTTGTTCAATCCATGCCTAGACAAATCCAGGCTGTTTTGAAGGCTAAAAGAGGCCCAACACGCTACTGGGTAGGTGTACCTAATAAAGTGGCAGCACAGTATGTGTACACAGCAGAGTATCCATGTTGTAGCTAATGAAATGAATAAAATGGCATAATTTTTCAAAAATTATGCCGTTTTATTGATTTCATTAGCATATTAAATTGTATTCTATAAACAGCTTTATACTCCAAGTCACATTAGTTAATTTTTAAATTTGGCTAAGGTTTAATTATTGTATCAGTGATGATTTCGCACAAATGTCATACCCCGAAACTTTGCTGTGCACGGTGAAGGGAATTCTAGTGTCTTAATTGTGGTAAATATGTACTATGAAAGTTAGAAACACATAGGTTGGGGTTAATAGATAATTTTATTAGCTAAAAGCATAAGACACATAAGGCATCTAAACTCTAGAAGGAAGGGGATGAATCAGATTGGTCCTCTTGATATCAATGGTTCTACTGTTGTGATGATCCTGCTCAGTTAGCTGACAAATTGAATGACTATTTTGTATCACCATTCACACATCAGGAGTTATTTAGGAAAGGGAATGCCAGAAGTTTATCAAACTCTAACTGGGAGCTAAAAAGTTTTTGTAATGAGAGGGCATAAATTCAAACTGAGGAAAGACAGTTGTAGGATAGATGTGCAGATTTGCCTTGACTGGAACAAACTTCCATCTGTTGTTGTAGAAGCCGATAGCTTAAACAGATTCAAGGCAGAACTAGACAAACATTTGGAGTGAGTGGATGGGTGAAATGAGAAGGGTGTGTTTTTTTTTAGTTGATGTTATATAAACTTGCTTTGTTCCATCATGTGCCCTTGCCAATGCTAATAACTGAGAGCAAAGTGGACGAGAAATTGTGGAAGTTAGACATAAGGAAGGCACCTGGGGTGGATATGACCTATCCAGTTATATTAAATGAGGCAGCAAAGGAAGTCAGCAAACCTTTAGTCATTATTATAAGAGTATCTCTGAATTCAGGGGACTTCTCCATAGACTGAAGATGGACAAATCTATTCCCAATTCACAGAAGGGGATCAAAGAGTGACACAAGTAATTACAGATCTGTTAGTTTAACAGGACTGTAATTACTGTTGCAGGATCATCTAGACAAGACTGCAGTTATAGTTCAGACAAAAGATGAGTTTGTTAAAGGGAAGTCTTCTCTGATCATTAGATACTACGATGTGGTCACAAGGAACTGGATGCAAAAAATAATTTTGATGTCATATACTTGGATTTCAGGAAAGCTTTTGATACTGTGGCACATACAAGACTGCTGTACAAAGTGGAGCAGTATGGCATTAAGGGAAAGTTGCTGCTATAAATAAAGGGATGGCTGAGTGGGAGAAGACCGAGAGTGGTAATCACTGGACACTGCTCTTTGTGGACAAATGGTATTAGTGGAGTCCCCCAAGGTTCGGCACTGGGCCCATTGTCATTTTCTGTATTTATCAATGATATTGATGAAGGTATATCGGGCTTAATGTCTAAGTTTGCAGACGATATGAAAGTTGGCAGGGTTGTTAATAACAGTATGCTATTGAAACAGGATCTAGAAAAATTTGTGGTACAATTATAAATTATCAGGGAGCACAGAAGCCTACAGTAAATATAAGCTAGCCTGCAATCAAGTTACTATGCAGGTTAGACAGGCTAAGGCAGATTAAAAGATGTCTTTGGCTAAGTATGCAAAGAATTGTTTGGTTATGTTAACACATGAAGGACAGAGATGAACCTCATCAATCCACTGGATATGAATGGCATAAATGATGATTATCCTGTTCAGTTCACTGAATAAATAATTTGCATGTACATTCATGCATGAAATTTTTAGGGACGAGAATAACAGTACTATATATAATTGTTACTGTAGCTAAAAGTAAATAAGATACGCAGGGCTGATCAAATCTAATCAGTCATAGTGAAAGAAACAGAAAATGAGGTAAGCAGAACTTTTGCAATAATTATGAGAGCATCCTTGGATTCAGGGAAGGTCCTTACAGATTGTAAATGTGAAAATGTCTCTCCTCTTCACAAAGTGGGATAAAAGTGTAATGTTACAAACCTGTAAGATTAACTTTTATGCCAGGAAAAACAATGCAATCAGCAGTAAAATAATTAATGCAGAATCATCTTGATAGGAACAGCAATCATAACATTGATTTTTCAATGGGAAGATCATGTCTGATTAATATCAGTAAAACTTGTGATACTGTTCAACATTAATGACTAATGTAAAAGTTGTAGAAGCAAGGCATTAGTGACAATTTTCTGCAATAAATAAAGGGATGGTTGAGTGGAAGCAGACCGAAAAATTATAATTAATAGCCATTCCTCTTCCCAGACTAATGTTATTAGTGGATTCCCTCTCGGTTCAATGATGAGTCCTTTAGTGTTTTCAATAGTTCCTAACTCTACCGAGCAAGTCATATTGTGTTTGATGTCTAAGTCTGCTGATGACACTAAGGTTTGTATTAAGGTTAATGACAGTAATCAGGATATGCTGCTAAAAATGATAAGTGAATTGAGGATTATTATTGATAGGAGCAAAGTACTGAATGATTTCTAGCTATTAAACCAGTGTTTTTTTTTTTTTTTTTTTTTTTGCTTTTTTTAACCTACCTAAAATAAGCAGAAATTTGGAAAAACTTAAAACAAGTCTAATTTTAACATAGCTTTATTATTATTATTTTATTTTTTTTTTGCCAAAAGAAAAAGACAGAAGGGCCAAACTGCATAACAAAAGGCAGATTTTGTGTGTGTGCGTGCGCTTAATGGTCCATAAGCTACATTGGCTATAGTGTGCCTGTCCATAGAGATGTGTTAGGAAATAATTCAGAATTGAAAGCATTTCAATTTCATTTTAGAAATATTCAGAAGTGATGATATATTCCAATTTTTTTTCAGAAAACAGAAAAGTTCACTGTTTGCCTGGTGATATTGGTTCTTGCAGTTTAGTAAGAGAAAGCAGGACTGATGTTCTGTCCTGGTGATATTGAGGACGGTCAATAAGAATATGCTTTACTGTTAGATGTTTGTTGTTTGTTATTTGGTTTTTAGGAGCATTAGCAACTAAGGCCATATTGCTCCGGGAATATGCGGTGGTCATTCCCTTGACCTTTCCGCATCCTCCGTATTTGGTCGTGACGGGCTCGAACCCCGGTCTAATCAAGAAGCGTGTGCTACGCGCTGCGGCTCCTTCCCACCCGGCTACAGAGGTGCCCTATTGTCAGATGTACTAAGCAGTGTGGACACTGAGGAGGATCATCACCTGTGAGTAGATGGAGGTGGGTCAGATGAGTATGTCCTATTCTTGCCCGTGCAAGTACCACTTCTTCCCTTCTAGTTGTTTGGATGCTTGAGTGCCAAAATTTTGGTTCCAGTTTCAATTGGAAAAGTTTGTTATTAGTCTGGGTGTGCCATAGCTCTTTCCACTGTTCAAAGTGGCGCCTCCGTAGCCAGGTGGGAAGGAGCAGCAGTGTGTAGCACACGCTTCTTGATTAGACCGGGGTTCGAGCCCATCACCACCAAATACGGAGGATGCGGACAGGTCAGGGAATGACCACCGCATATCCCGGAGCAATATGGCCTTAGTTGCTAATGCTCCTAAAAATCCAAATAACAAACAATAACAACTGTTCAAAGCATGCTGCTTTTATGATGATATCGTGGTCAGAGGTCAAATCTAATGTGGAGGGATTTTTTGCCGATATATCCGCCAGTTCATTCCCCTTTATCCCTGAATGTGCTCGAATCCAACAAAAGTTCACTAATTGTTCACGCTGTTCAATTTTCAAGAGCAACTTCCTCATTTGGTTTAAAATAGGTTGATTCGTATAGGAGGGATTTTGTATTGCTCTAATTGAGCTGAGAGAGTCTGTATAAATTAAATATTTTGAAGATGGATAAACATTCAAATTTTCTAGAGTTAATTTTATTCCATGTAGTTCTGCAGAAAAGTTGCTATACTCAGGTGGAAGGGAAGCTGAAATAATGGCAGAGGGAAACACTGCTGCTGCTCCAACGGCTGACTGAGATTTTGATCCATCGGTATATATTGGCAGGAAATCAACATAGCTCTGAATATGACTTGCTTGGAGTTGTTTCAGGTTGAGAGTCAGTAGAACATTCTTACCCCATTCAAGAAAATAAGTATCAAAGTTCAGTTGAGGAGGGGAGAGTCCAAGGTGGATGAAAGTAATTCATTACCTGTTGACTATTGTGAAGAGGAACTTTCCAACTCTGTAATATTTCAAAAAGCCATAGGCCTGCTGGCCTTATTTTATTAGGTTTATTTCTGTAGAGATTAGTTAGTTGAGGATTGTACAGGTATGGGAGAATAGGATGCAAACAGCAACTTTTTATTCTGGCTGCATACTTCAGTGGTAACACTTTTCTGCAGAGGTGCAAAGGGGTTCGTGAGCTCCAATATATAGACTGTGAGTTGGAGATGTCCTGAAGGCTCAAAGTGTAATATGTAATGCAATGTGTCGCATTACGGATTGCACATAGGATCCAGCCAGTGTAGTACACTCTTTCGGACAGAATCGTATACTGGAGCACCATAATCCAAACGGGATTTAATCAATGCTCTATACAGTCGAAGCAACGAAGTACAATCTGCTCCCCAAGACAAGGCGGATAAAGATCTTAGTATGTTGAGCTTTTAGAGACAGGTATTACATACAAATTTAATATGTTCAAGGAAGTTTAACTTCTTGTCAAGGGTTAATCCCAAGAATCTGATGTTGTTGGCAATTGGAATGGTAAAGTCTGACATGTGAAATTCGGGATCTGTATGTAATTTGCGTTGATTACAAAAATATATAGCAACAGTTTTCTATTGTGAAAGACGATAGCCATTGAGCACTGCCCACGTTTGTATTTTATTTAGTGATATCTGCAATTGACTTTCAACAGATCTCAAATTCCGAGAATGGCAAGAAAGAGAGAGAGATCGTCAGCACACAGGTAAGCCTCAACAGTATTTGGAAGTTCTTTTGTAATGGAGTCAATTCTAAGGGCAAAAAGGGTTGCACTCAATACAGACCCTTGCAGAACTCTTTCCTGCAAGAATGTTGCAGAAAGGGATTTAAAATATCGTACTTGATAAGAACGACTCCATAAAAGTTCTTAATGAATATAGGCAGGTTGCCTTGTAGGTCTCTAAGAATGCAGTGATGCCAGGTAGTATCAAATGCCTTCTCTATATCGATGGAGATCATAACCAGGTGTTCATTTTTCACAGAGGCATTGCGAATTGTGGACTCGGCTTTGATCATGAGATCCAAGGCAGATCTGTTTTGGCAAAAGCCATGTTGACTATTACTCATTTGATTTTGGTCTTCAATTATCCAAACAAGTCGTCTGTGGATCATTTTCTCAAGGATTTTACCGAGACAACTGGAAAGGGAAATTGGTAACTAAAACAACTGGAGGGATCTTTACCGGGTTTCAAAAAGGCCGAAATTGTGGCATGGTGCCAAGACATGACATAGATGTTTTCCAAAAATATTCAATTATAAAATAACAGCAGCAGCTGCAATTGTTTATCATCAAGGTGTTGTAACATGATGTAATATATTACATCGGGCCCTGCTGCACGGATGCGTGCTGTTCTAACAGCTTGTAGAAGTTCCAAATACTGAAGGGGCTGGTTATATGGTAAGATTAGAGAGGTGCGAAAGTTTATGGGTCGCTGTTCAGTGATGTTCTTGATTTTCTAAAATTCCAGGGAATAGGTTGATGCCTCTGAGACTTGAGCAAAGGTTTTGCCCAAGGCATTTGCTATAGTCAGAGGAGTAAAGAGTTCTTGCCCATTCCAGGAAAGGATTGTAGAAGGGATGGTCGGAAACTTTCCAGAAAGCTGTCTAATTTTCTTCCATATTAATTTGCAGTCAGTGTTTCTGACTGCAAATTTACAGTGGACACAAACCGAGTCCACGAGTCCTTCTTGGCTTGTTTTTGAATGAGACACGCTCTTGCCTTTAGTTTCTTATAGTTAACGAGATTAACTGTTGTTGGTGATCATCGAAAGATTCCACACTTTATTTTTTTCCCTCTTTGCTTTCATGCATTCTTCATTCCACCAGTAGTTAAAATGGCACCGGGCCGTAGGATTTGTTAACGGAATAGTTTTTAGCTGCTGATAACAAGTGGGATGTGATATATTCTGTTACTTCATCAATGGGCTGTAACCGTATAATTTCCTCATCCAGAGTGATAGCTGCCTTAAATTTCACCCAGTTGGCACGAGAAAATTTCCATTTCCGGCAGGGTTGGGCTAATGGTGGTTGTGCAGTGAGCATATTACAAATAATTGGGAAATGATCGCTGCCCGTGAGATCATTCATAACAGACCATTCCATGATTGAAAACAGTACTGGGGAGCATATTGAGAGGTCAATTGCAGAAGTTTTGTCCAGTTGGCAATTGCATGTACATAGGTTCACCTGTATTAAGAATGGTAAGATTTTGCCTGTCCAGAAAGGTTTCAATCAGTCGGCCATGTGTATCTAATTTAGAAGATCCCCATAAAGGGTAGTGACCACTGAAATCACCCAACAGACAAACAGGGAAAGGTAACCTATAGAAGGTTTTCCAGATCTTGGTAAGAGAAGGTATGATTTGGTGGATTGAAACTAGTGTTATTGCAATCTGAGTAATGAAACATACAGCGACACCTTCAATTTCTGTTTGAAGAACAATTTGCTTCGCTGGGATCTGCGAGTTGACCAAGATGGCCACACCACCATGGGCAGCATTTGATGTATTGCGATCTTTTCGATATATAGATTAGTTCTTTATGGAGGTGGAAATTTGGGAAGTTAAACTGGTTTCTTGCAAGCAGAAACCCACTGGGGAGTAGCGATGAATAAGGTCATGGATATCGTTGATATTGCTGCAAAGTCCTCTACAATTCCACTGTAAAATATAAGGCATTACTTGAGATGAGTACAAGGAGCTGTATCTGACTGCTTTTTCAGTATGTCTGATTTATGTCGGTCAGACTTCGGTTTGTCTTTTTTTTGGAAATATAGGCCGACCAGTGTCCATTTCTTCCTCCAAATATATTTCTAAAATTGAGTCGTCCTGGTTGGATGAGTAATTAGTATCAATGGAGGTGTCTTGGATTTTTTTTTTTTTTTTTTTTTGCAATCACTGATGGGGAAGGAGATGTCACTGGTATTGTAAGAGGAGTGTTACATGCCTGTTCTGAGTGCTTAGGGATATTGGACTGTTGCTGAGAGAGGACAGCTTGAGCCCAGTCAGAGATTGACATGTTTGAGGGTACGGTAATATCAGTTTGGGTGGACATTGTCTGTTGTTTTTGTGTAATATTGGCATAGGTACGTTTGGGCATAGTAGGAGCAATTATTTTCCTGGCTTCTTGATAGCTTATCTTGTTCTCAACCTTATACTGAACAATTTTTTTCTTAATTTTCCATCTGTCACACATTTTGGAATAGGCAGGATGGTTGCCTTTGCAGTTGGGACAAGTTTTCTCTGTCGCCAAACATTCAGATTGAGTATGATCACAAGATCCACAGTTGGGACATATTGGGTTCCTCTGCATGTCGTCTGAGAGTGGCCATACTTTTGGCATTTGTAACATCTCAAGGGATTGAGTACATAGGGATGAACACAGCAGCATAGATAACCAGCTTTTACTGATGATGGTAGGTTTGGGGAATTAAACGTAAGGATAATATTCTTGGTAGGTGTAAGGTTATCATCACTTTTAATCATGATTCTTTTTTCTGCAATAACATTTTGATCTTGAAGCTAGAGTTATTTCTTCTTCCATCACATTCAACAGATCCCAGCTGGATATAACACCCTTAGATGTATTTAGGGTAGCATGGGAAGATACTTTAACTGGTATCCCAGCAAAATTTGAAACTAGTAAAAGTTTCTCAGAATGTCTACGGTTTGCTGTTTTTAATAGTAGGTTTCCAGATTGCAACCTCTTCACAGTCTTAGGAGATCCTGCAATACTCTCCAGGCATTTCTAGATGAGGAAAGGAGATAATTTACTGAGAGGTTGTTCTGAAAGTGAATTCAAAATTAGAAATGCAGGACACTCTGTTGTTGGAGAATTTGTTTTCAACCTCTTGGGTTGTGATATGTCATAATCAGTTTCAGTTTGTGGCCGAGAGCTTGTCGGCTCTAAAGGTGGAAACACATTTTGCATCATATTTGCTCCTTTTAGCCCTTGGCAGTTCAACTTTTCTGTCAAGGTTTCCGGCCCCACCATGGGGAGGCAGGAGCAGTGCCTGGTGTGACCAAGCAGAGGTTAGTAAGGATTAGTACTTAGGAAAGAAATATATAAAAGAAAGGTGGATTTCCTTCCCGACTCTCTACAAAAACTTTTTGGTAGAAGAGCATCTATGAAATAAACAGTTTTTTAAAAATGCTGGAACTTAAAAAGAACTACTAGTCACTTTATGAAGATCACTTAATGAAAGATCGCACAAATAATTGCCTGGTCACAATTTGCTTGGCACCCGGGGACCTCGAAGTGATCTTGTATGTGATTGAAATCTAAGGCACATGCAAGCCCAGTATACTAGCAGACTATTGCTGGACATTCATAATTAAAAATTTCAATAAGCAAAACATACATTCCTCTTTAAATCTGTGGGTGCAGTGCAATATTTGACTTCAGATTTTTATATCATCAAAATCCATTACATTTACCACAGTTTGGGAGTAAATTAATTAAAACCTTAAAATTTGTTGTCCAGTATTAGTAATGCAAAGTTTTTCCACCAGCCCTGGAAGTTGCTAAAGTGTAATATGCTGAAGCATTAATCTGACCTAATACATATATTTTTAAATTGAAATGTTTGTGACCATCAATGTATATTTAATACAATTTGTATTTAGGGATGGTTAAAGATTGCACTATAATAAAATAACATTTTATGCACTTTTGTTTCGGTGTACCGATGTTTGTAATTTGGGGAGTGTACTTCCACTACATAAGAGGGATAAAAGATAGATTTGACTGGGCTAAGTCCAATGCAGCTGCACATGCTCCATACACCTAATACTAGTTTGCTTATTGCTACAGAGGTTTGACTTTCCTTTTCTTTGCAAAGTGAACATCTCTTCTTTTATCCAGCCTATACTGATTATGATGAGGATTATTTTCCAGTGGATTATGTTATTTACATTTAATGAATTTTGTCAAAAGACATATCAAGATACTAAAAGGCTCATAGTATAAAGGCTCAAGTAGAGAATGTAGTTACTGTCAAACTGGTTTCAGTAAAATTATACATATGTAGCTAATAGATGTGTTCAAAACAATAGCTCCATTAGGGTTTCAGTCATCTGAGTGATAGACCTGTTAGCAAAAACATTTCAGGAAAAAGATGCATAACCACACTCAAAGACCCCTCGGCATTGTTGTTTAGAGTAAGCACTATGACACCAAGGCCACATGTCTGTAAACTACATATATTCTATAGTCTGTTTACGAAATGTAAAACCATGAAAAAATTTCCCGAGACTAACTCACTCTCACTGCTTGAAAAAAACCCATAAAAGTTGATCCTGTCCAAATGGAAATTTAACCCAGGGCTCTTATATGATTCTATGATATCTATGTAGATATTTTTTTCTGTTTAACATGATAAAAGTTTAATTGTGTATAATCGTGTAAGTAATATGCTGATTAATTAATAATTAAATGTTAATATGATAAACTTAATGCTAAACGGTTATTACCTTTGTAGTTCTCGATTAGTAAGATCTACTAAATGGTCCCTTCCATCTATTGTATCAGAATTCATAGTTAGTTCATTAGATTCAACTTCAATATTTGCTTTTCCACTTGAAGAAATAGTGCTAGATGTGCCGAGGCTTTTGCTACTAAATCGAATAAGGTCAAGCTGTTCTGGAAGAGCCAAATTTAGCTCATGAATATGTTGAAAATTTCTAACATTTTTTGGAACAGTATGATCTCTCTCTGGAGGAGAAAAGGCCTGTATGTGAGGTCTAAAGGAGAAGGGAAAAAAAAAAAATGTATATAAATCATTGGAATACTAAGTTATTTTTTATTAAATTGGTTGCAAAATATTACTTTAGTTTTAATGAGAAGGAATAAATTACTATTAAAGCAATTTTCACCAAGTATGTTCAGTTTTGTCTTAAATTAATTTAATTTTTTCATTTACTGATTAACAAAAATTACATGAACCTAATTAACTTTTTACCAATTAATTACTAACACTAGTAACAAATTTCAAAAAAGGTTCTGCTTATCTGCATTTCTTGATACAGGTGTAACGTAAAAAATCCAGCAATCTCAGGATCAGGAGATGGCCAGTTTTTGGACATCAAAATTAACCAAATTTGAAATGTCAAACATGAAACTCCAAAATTCAATCATAGATAAAGGTAGAACACGTCCGCAGCTTGGCCATCTACTTTTGGGTAATTTTGCTTCATGATTAATATACCTGCTGCCACCTATACTTAAGAGTGTATTCCATATGACATAATTTTCAGGCGGAATTCCTTTAATATCTGCTTTAAAAAAAATAATGGTTGAAAAGTAAGGCTGGAATTCATAGCTAAAAGCAGACATTTACTTTTGGGCCAAGCTGTAAATCAGAACAAGCCTCAAAATTTTATTGAAAGTTCAGCATTCCATATATATTTAATAACCTGAACACAAGAAAAGAACAAATAAAACTGCGTACAAGTAAAGAGGTTTACAGTCCCCCCCCCACAAGACTGCAGCTGATGATAAACAAAATGCAAACAGATTTCAGCGTGTTCTGATATCAAGCAACCGTTAATATCATGTGCTTTTATAGCACTTTTTATTGGCCACTGAAGAACACATTTATACACCAGTAGCACAATCACTTGAGAGCCATCTGATGTATATATGGGTTGTCAAGCAGCAGCAAACATGGCAACTTATTTTTATTAACTATGTTATTTATTCTCTTTCCCTTTCGGTCACTGATCAAAATTTGGAAATGAGAACCTTGGCACCATGAAATTACTGAAGCAATTTTATAGGTGAATGCTTCAATACTTCATTAAAAAATAAAGAAAGAAAGAAAGAAAAAAAATAATGAGGAGAAATAAACAAATTAACATGCAGGATATTTTTTATACTTTTAGGGGAAAAAAGTGAAGGCTTGTAGGACTCCCCTGGCTTCCAATGATCAACACTAAACACTTTTCAACTGCTTCGGCAGCCATAGGAAAGTGTTCAATTGACTATACTGAACACCTTCAACCTTCTAAATCAATTGCAGTCACTTCAGATGTTGTTGCTTTTGGTATTGGGTTTAATAGCACAAGGGTTATTTGAGGCCAAATTGTTCATAGTTTATTTGAATGCAGCATATTGTTATAGATGTTAAATTATATGCTCCTGTACAAGCCAATATGTTTTAAATAGAATAAAAGTTCTATATTTTCTTTGTTTCCTAAGAAGTGAGATATTCAATGTGGAGAGTGACTGAAAATTGTTTGACTGGATGGTTGAATGTAAAGGACAATCAACCAGAAAATGGACTGTAAATTGAATGTGACAGGTACCCTAAGATGAGGATGAGCACTAGGGTAGGTTTTCTCCCAGTAATAGTAAGAGATGGGCATGATGAGCATGTCACAATCTCATTCTTGCCAAAAGCAATTCCTCTCATCTGTTTCGTTGGAAGCCAGAGCTTTGGATCTTGTTTTATCTGGTAAAGTTTATTGTTGGTATTACTTTTCCAGATCTGTGACCACTTGTAGCATGCTTTTCAGTAATATTATTAGCACTGGTACAAGGACTGAAACATGCAGAAATCCACTAAAAACAGAAGACCAAGAAGGGCAGTACCCAATAACCAGTTTGTCTTGTCCTACCTAACCATCCCTTTATCCACTGCAGTAACTTGCCCCTAATTCCAAACTTTGTCTTTTATCAAAAACCAAGTTTTTTGTCTTTTATCAAAAACCAAGTTTTTGATAAAAGACAAAAAAACTCTGTTGTCAATTATATTATGATGGTGAGACAGAGAGGGGATCAAATTGAGTAAAAAAAGATTCTCTGTCGTAAATCTGAAAAGTTGGCGACTATGTGGGCATACGATATTATTAAAATGGAACTTTCTCTTTTTTACTATGTATTTCCCATTATAGGTCACATACAAAATGTCTTTTACAATGCCAGTGATGTGAAAAAAAGACTGCCAGATGGCCGGTAGTACAAGTTGATGGTAAATTGTGCTCTCTAAAGTAACTTAAATTAAAAAATCTAGGTTATTACCCAATATGATAGATATCATCTTATAGTGGACGCCAAAAGCTTTCCAATCATACGGGTCACAGAGGCACTGGACTTATAGCAGATAAGTAACTTTTAATTTTGATTTGTGTTTGAACAATTTTGTTAAAGCCAAAACAAACTACTGTCATTGTCTGACCGGCTGAAGGTTACTGCTGTGAAGAGATTTTTGGTCGCTATATTGCCTTCGGCAGTAGTTGCCCGCCCGTGACCACTTGTAGTTAAACCAATAGACTTAAATGCTATTGTTCTTCCTCCGACTCTACTGCAGAATAGTAAACTGACTATCCTTCCCCAATTAATGCTTGATTTGGCATCTGCTGCTTATAGCTCTGCATAATGGCTGGAAAAGGAAATGCACATCGTAGAACTTCGCTGCGCTCCTGCAGGCAACCGCACCAGTCCTCGGGGGAAGAAAACTCGGAAGGGGTTCTCTCCTCGATCGCAATGACTAGAAACAAAATTCGGACCACAAAACAACAGGCTTCCGTGGCAAATGAACACGGCATACTTCCCATGGACAACTCTCCCGGTGGCAACGATGCCGATTGTAATGGGAGGAACAGCGATTGTGCTCCCACTGCATCCACAAAAAGACTTCCTTCCCCCCCCCCTAAACAATGGGAGGATGAAGAAGAATGGGATGAAATGCCGAATTTATTCAGCAAAGATTTGCCCAACCTGAAATTTATACACAAACTGAGGCACAAAATGGAATGCTGCCTCCGCAGCAAAAACAGCAACGTCACCAGGACCGTATCATTACAAATTTCGCGCTTTTGGGGCTCTTTAGAAAAGTTATATGAGGTCATTATAGAAAATGAACAGCTGAAGGCCACCAATGCCCAACTCCAACAAACTAATAAAACCCTATCTGAAGGAACCAAAAATCCAACTATAGCAGCTCTGAATACCGGGCTACCCTCCATCCAAACTTCTTTTTTTTTTTTTTTTTGATTTGGTAGTTGTTGGCGCATCAGCTTCTGTGGCCATATTGCACCTCCCAAGGTTTTTGCAGTACTTTGATCCAAGCCCGAGGGAGGAATCGAACCCGCGACCTTTGGGTTGCCGGGCAGGTACTTTACCCACTCGGATAGCTCGGTCGGCTCCAAACTTCTGATGAAGATACTCGGCACCAGTTGTCTTATGCTGACACACTCAAACTACCTCAGATTCCTATTACACAGAACAAGCATATGCTGATTATAAAATCTAGAGAAGGGTGCGACATCCCAGATAGCGATGGAGTGAAGGACACCGTCCTAAAGAAGATAATACCAAAATTAGACAATCTCCAAGTCAAAAGCATTCGCAAAATTCGCGAAAAAGGGATAATATTCGAAGCAGCCACTAAGTCAGATCTAGAACAGATGAAGTCGTGCGGCACAGCTGAAGATCTAACTCTCACCTTTGAAACCCCCAAACTCAGGTGGCAAAGTTTAATTGTGTTTGATGTAGATGGCTCAATCCAAAAAAGATGACCTACTGGAGGAAGTGTATAACAGAAATCTCTTTGAATCCATGAGCAAAGAAGCCATTAAGGAGATGAAAATTCAATTTTCCACCAATGCACGTACTCATGGTCGACTTAATTGGGTTATAGAAGCATCCCCCAGGATAAGGAGATTCCTACATAGCCAGGATAGAATTTTTCTGGGCTGGTCATCCCACAGATTCAGAGATTTTGTACCAGTCCTGAAATGTTACAATGTCTTGGTTATGGGCACACCTCTGCTAAGTGTCTTAAAAAACAACCAATATGTGGGCATTATGCTGATGCAGGGCATCTCTACAAGGACTATCCCAACAAAGCCTCGCCTCCTACGATCACTCTGTGGGGGATGGAGCATGTCTTGTACATAGAAGAGCAGCAGATATAGTACGCAATAAGACTAACTATGGAAAATAGGATGCTCAACCCCCCCTCTCCCAGTCTTCATATACCACAGATCAATAGCCAAAAATCCATCTCAGTGGCAACACAGCTTTATCCTCTAATGGAAGAGTTGAATCTAGATATTCTTCTCCTTAGGAACCATACTGTGT